>NC_057799.1:34932980-35232980 GCF_018294505.1 Triticum aestivum
GCGCGCGCCGCGACCCCGCCAACCTCGCCGCCTCCTCCGGCCTCCTCCCTCTCCGTCCAAGCTCCGGCCTCCTCCTCTCCATCCCCGGCGAACCCCGGCGAACCTCGGTTCGCGTGCCTGCCCCCGATCCAGATCTGGAAGAAGGTTGACCCTGAAAATCCTCCAAGTCCCCGAATTATTACATTATGTTGCATTATTCATCATGGCATATCTCCTTGCATGCTGCTTCGTTTTGCGTGCATGATATATCGAAATGTTCGTCACGAGATGCTATTCATTTTGTTCCATTGTGCCATGCTCGTTTGAGTTCATCATGATGCCCAAATCTCTGGTGCAAGAGTGCTATATGATGTTTACTGCTGTTATTTATCAGAACTGGATGTTTTGTTATTTTTGTTGCATTTGATGTGTGCATCTTATGGGCATGATCTCTACAGGTGTTTTGATCTATGCCATGCCATCTTTACAGAGGTGTATGCCATGTATTTTTGTGATCTATGTGGTGACTAGCACAAGCATGCAAACTAGGCTTCGTGATGTTTCTGTTTTCAGGGTCTTAGGATTTCGCCGTCTTTTACCTGCTGTTATTTTGTTGCCATGTACCCATGTGTCTACAGTGAGATCCATGCTTCTTTTGAGCATGTTCAGTAAGGATGTTTTGTAGATATAGTTGTGCTCTATCCATCCATGCCCCTTTTTGCAATTATGGAGTGCCCTAGCATGTCTTAATCTTGCTCTACTTTTGCTATAAAATATTCCTGGCAGATTGTTAACATGATATTCAATTTTGCCAAGGTTGTTGTAGTTGATCCATACATGCTATGAACTTGCTCTTGCCATGGTTAGCTTTATGGACATGTCATCTTGCTGTAGGTATGCTTGTTTTGTCATGAATTGCTTTGTCATGAGTGAATCAAGCTCACAAAGATGCCTTCATAATTCTGTTAATGCCATGTTCTGTTTTCTGCGAAGTCTGAAACCTGTTAACGAAACTTGCTATGTTTACATGGGTGCCATCATATCTTCTGGTCCTTTTTGGCTCATGGTCAGTAAGGGACTTTTGTTCTATGCATTTAGTAGCTCCATGCCATGCCTTGTGTTGCTATGTTAAGTGCCTGTAGAATGTGTTTTGCTTGCTCTGAACATTGCTACCTGATGCTGTTTCAGCCATGTTCAGTATTTTCACTAAGTCTGGGATACTGATATCTTTTGCACTTTTGCCATGCTTGTTTGAACCTGTTATTTTGTGATCTAGCCATAGCTCAGTGTTCATCTTTTGTCAAGCATCTTCTGTAGATTACTGCCATATGCTTTGTTGTTATGTTGGGGTGCTGTAGCATAGTTACTTGTTGTATTCTAAGTGCTATCATGCTGTTAATCGCAGAATCTTTATATCGATTTCGACCGAAATCATCTCATCTTTCCAGTGGCATAGTTGGTTTGCCAAGTTACTGCCTTGTTCATCCTTTTTCTTCCGGAGCACGCATATGCATCGCATATCACATCTCGCATATCATGCATGTATTGCATCATGTTGCTTGTGCATTTCCCGTGATTGATTGTGGTTCCATTGCTTGTGTTCTTGCTGTGGGTAGAGCCGGGAGACGAGTTCGTGAACGAGGAACCTGTTGAGTACTCTTACGAGGATCAAGCTTTCGACAACTCTGAGAACCTTGCAGGCAAGATGACCATACCCTCGAAATCACTTCTATCTTTGCTTTGCTAGTTGTTCGTTCTATTGCCATGCTGCGCTACCTACCACTTGCTATATCATGCCTCCCATATTTGCCATGTCAATCCTCTAACCATCCTTTCCTAGCAAACCGTTGTTTGGCTAAGTTACCGCTTTTGCTCAGCCCTTCTTATAGCGTTGCTAGTTGCAGGTGAAGTTGAAGTGGGTTCCTTGTTGGAACATGGATATATTTTGGCATATCACAATATCTCTTATTTAATTAATGCATCTATATATTTGGTAAAGGGTGGAAGGCTCGGCCTTATGCCTGGTGTTTTGTTTCACTCCTGCCGCCCTAGTTTCCGTCATACCGGTATTATGTCCTTGAGTTTGCGTTCCTTACGCGGTTGGGTGATTTATGGGACCCCCTTGACAGTTCGCCTTGAATAAAACTCCTCCAGCAAGGCCCAACCTTGGTTTTACATTTGCCTACCTAAGCCTTTTCCCTTGGGTTTTCGCGTGCCCGAGGGTCATCTTTATTTATACCCCCGGACCAGTGCTCCTTCGAGTGCTGGCCCAAACCGAGCGATGTCCGGCGCCCCCTGGGCAACCAGGGTCTATGCCAACCCGACGTCTGGCTCATCCGGTGTGCCCTGAGAACGAGATATGTGCAGCTCCTATCGGGATTTGTCGGCACATTCGGGCGGCTTTGCTGGTCTTGTTTTACCATTGTCGAAATGTCTTGTAAACCGGGATTCCGAGACTGATCGGGTCTTCCCGGGAGAAGGTTTATCCTTCGTTGACCGTGAGAGCTTATAATGGGCTAAGTTGGGACACCCCTGCAGGGTATTAACTTTCGAAAGCTGTGCCCGCGGTTATGTGGCAGATGGGAATTTGTTAATGTCCGGTTGTAGAGAACTTGTCACTTGACTTAATTAAAATACATCAACCGTGTTTGTAGCCGTGATGGTCTCTTTTCGGCAGAGTCCGGGAAGTGAACACGGTCTGGGTTATGTATGCACATAAGTAGTTTCAGGATCACTTCTTGATCATTTCTAGCTTCGCGACCGTTGCGTTGCTTCTCTTCTCGCTCTCATTTGCGTATGTTAGCCACCATATATGCTTAGTTGCTTGCTGCAGCTCCACCTCATTACACCATCCTTTCCTATAAGCTTAAATAGTCTTGATCTCGCGGGTGTGAGATTGCTGCAGCTCTACCAAAACAGTTGCAGGTGCCGACGATACCAGTGCAGGTGACGCAACCGAGCTCAAGTGGGAGTTCGACGAGGAACGTGGTCGTTACTATGTTTCGTTTCCTGATGATCAGTAGTGGAGCCCGGTTGGGACGATCGGGGATCTAGCATTTGGGGTTATCTTATTTTCATTTGGATTTGACCGTAGTCGGTCTATGTGTGGATTTTGGATGATGTATGAATTAATTTATGTATTGTGTGAAGTGGCGATTGTAAGCCAACTCTTGTTATCCCATTCTTGTTCACTACATGGGATTGTGTGAAGATGACCCTTCTTGCGACAATACCTACAATGCGGTTATGCCTCTAAGTCATGCCTCGACACGTGGGAGATATAGCCGCATCGTGGGCGTTAAAGTAGAATATGTGGGAGCCAATATGAGCATCCAGGTTCCGCTATTGGTTATTGACCGGAGATGAGTCTCGGTCATGTCTACATAGTTCTCGAACCCGTAGGGTCCGCACGCTTAACGTTCGATGACGATCGGTATTATGAGTTTATGTGTTTTGATGTACCGAAGGTTGTTCGGAGTCCCGGATGAGATCACGGACATGACGAGGATCCTCGAAATGGTCGAGACATAAAGATCGATATATTGGAAGACTATGTTTGGACACCGGAAAGGTTTCGGATGAGTTCGGGCATTTTCCGGAGTACCGGGAGGTTACCGGAACACCTCGGGGGCTTAATGGGCCTACATGGGCTTTAGTGGAAGAGAGAGAAGAAGGCCAAGAGGAGGGCCCCCCAAGCCCAATCCGAATTGGGAAGGGGGCCGGCCCCCCTTTCCTTTTCTCCCTCTTCCCCTTCCTTCACCCTCCTAGTTGGACTAGGAAAGGGGGGAACCTACTCCTAGTTGGAGTAGGATTCCCCCCCTTGGGGCGCACCCCTTGAGGCCGGCCGGCCCCCTCCTCCACTCCTTTATATACGGGGGAGGGGGCACCCCATAGACACACAAGTTGATTGTTTAGCCGTGTGCGGTGCTCCCCTCCACAGATTTCCACCTCGGTCATATCGTTGTAGTGCTTAGGCGAAGCCCTCCATCGGTAACTTCATCATCACCGTCATCACGCCATCGTGCTGACAAAACTCTCCCTCGACACTTAGCTGGATCAAGAGTTCGAGGGACATCACCGAGCTGAACGTGTGCAGATCGCGGAGGTGGCGTGCGTTCGGTACTTGATCGGTTGGATCGCGAAGACGTTCGACTAGATCAATCGCGTTGCTTAACGCTTCCGCTTTCGGTCTACGAGGGTACGTGGACACACTCTCCCGCTCGTTGCTATGCATCACATAGATAGACTTGCGTGATTGTAGGTAAAATTTTGAAATACTGCGTTCCCCAACAGTTGCATCCGAGCCAGGTCTATGCCTAGATGTTATATGCACGAGTAGAACACAAAGAGTTGTGGGCGATTGTAGCGACCCGACCTCAGACGGTCAAGTATCTGTGCTTCAGTGTCATCCCTGGATCGGTAATGCTGACACACACTGTTGAGGATATAGCTACTGGTGTAACCCGCCCGAGATGGGTCGGGTTATGTTGCGACAGTTCTTCATTCAGAAGCCCAAGGACAGGTTAAGGATGGCGGTTTAGTAATAGGTCTACGGCCCAGAGGCGACTTAAGGCCCGTAGTGGTAAACCGTCGTTGTGGCATGACTTGTAGTGTAAGGCAAGAATAGTTAAGAGTCCAAGCCAGACACAGTTTATGAGCCGGCCGGGACTCTGAGAGCCGCTGAGTGTTAACCTTTCTATATAAAGGGACGACCCGGCGGCGGTTCAGGAAAAAAAAGATCAGATCGATAGCCAGCCAGAGCGGTTTAGCTCCTGGTCCCTAAGCAATACCACCTCAACTGGAGTAGGCTTTTACCTTCAACGTAAGGGGCCGAACCAGTATAATCCTTGTGTCCTTTGTCCCGTTTAACCCCTTTAAGCTTCCTAGCTGCGATGGCTCCGCGACTAAGTCCTTGCACGAGGACATCTGCCGTGACAATTCCACGACAGTTGGCGCCCACCATGGGGCCAGCGCACGGTGGATTTGGCTTCTTGAAGGGCAGCTTCGAAGGGCTCAAGGGATACGCTATGGGCCGGATGACCAAGAGTCGTCGCGGCAAGCTCTACATCGACGATGCAAATTGGGGCCCCGACGCCGGCTCAATCGAGTACGGGTACCGGGTCCCCTTCGGCGGAATCCACGTTTTCATTGGCAAGATTGGCGAGCCGGGCCCTGAGCCGGACCTCTGCGCCGACCTCATCGAGATGGCTCAGCGTGCGAGACCCGCCCGGACTCTGCCTGCCTTGAAGCGTGCTTTCGTGGGATGCGTCCATGAAGGACTCTCTGAAGGATCTGGATCTGGCGATGAGACGGTCGCTCGCTCTGACGGCGAGTCGTCCACAGATGAGACCAACTCATTATATCAACTTCAAGATGGCAGGCTCAGGGGTTGTTCCGATGGCGACAGTATTCCGGACCCCTTTGAGCCGCCCAGCCGGGTTGGAATCTTCATGGCCGGCGCACAACCTGTTCAAAACCCCGTCGCTGGGGCAGGGGGCCCTGCGCACTCGCCGGCTCAGGTGCTAATGGATCTCACAGATAAGATGACGGCCCTGTTAACCGCTACGGTCGTCCCAGCGGATCAAGCTCAACATGATGCGGAGGTGGCACAGTTAAACCTGTATATAGCAAGAGCCAAGGAAGATCTGACAGCGGAAGGGATCAGGACGGCTGCAGAGCGGGCGGCTCTCGACGCCCAGACTCAGCTGATTCAGGCGCAGTCTTTCCGGCTCACGATGGATCAGAACGCATCCAATGAGATCATAAGAAGGAGGCATCAGAAGGCTCAATCTCGACTCCCTCCGGTTTACGATCCTCGAAACCTCTTCAACACGCCTGGTGCAGGGCCCAGTAACCCGCCAGAGATCACGGCACCCGGGGCTGGAACGCCGATTCAGCCGCAAGTGATGGGGCCTCCCCGTGTGAACACTACCCCGCCTCAGTACATGCCAATACCACCGGGTCATTATGCCAACCCGTTGGAAAACATGATCGCCGCAGCGGCTCGACTGGCGGCTCTCCCAATCGAGGGCGACTCTCCAACGGCGGTCGAAACCCGCCGGGTCAGAGAAATTCTTCAGACGGCTCTGGCGCAACAGGAGGCATATTCATATAGCCGGGACAGGATTCATTCAACCCCTCGTCCAGGCCGGAGCCCAAGTTATAGCAGACACATGGTTTCAGCGACCGGCTCAAGCAATGTCCGGCGTCGTGACTTGCCAGCTGGCCATGGCCCGGCACATAATGGAGCCTTTAACGTGGTGGACCAGGACAGAGCACGGCAAGAGGCGGAGCAGGTGCCTCAGTTGACGGCTTACCAGCCCCTCCCGGTTTATCCGACAGCTTCTGTCGAGGCGGGTATGCCTACGAGGACCGGAGGTGTCCCTTGTCTGGTACCGGCTCTCCGTAATGAACGTCTGCCCAAGGATTTCAAAGGACCTAGGAAGGTACCTAATTACATGGCTGATTTACAACCCGGAGCATGGATCGAGAGCTACGAGATGGCTATGGAGTTGCTAGAGGTCAGCGAAGCGGCAATGGCCAAATACTTCACCATGATGTTGGATGGGACTGCCCGCACTTGGCTGAAAGGACTGCCGCCTAATTCTATCGGGTCATGGGCAGAACTAAAAGCCCGGTTCATCCAAAACTTCAAAGATACATGTAGGCAATCTATGTCAATTGTGGATTTGACTAACTGCAAGCAGCAAGAGGGCGAGTCTACAACCCATTGGGTTCGCCGGGTCAAAGAGATAATACATTCGTCTGATAAGATGGATGCCGGCTCTGCAGTCTTAATGTTGGAGCAAAATTGTTGTTTTGCGCCCCTGAAGATGAAGCTCGGGCGGCTCAAGCGCGATTGCAATGATATGGGTACGCTGATGGCGGCTCTGGTCAAGTACGTCGACTCTGATAGTACCAAGGATCCCGCGTCTGATGATGAAAGGACAGGGAAGGGAAAGAAGAATGGCAATGGCAAGGGCCCTCAGCATAACCCGGCGAACCAGGGAGGTAACAAACGTAAGGCTGATGGCAGTATGGAGTTTGTGGCCAACGCCAATGCGCAGGGTAACAACCACCGACGTAAGGGGAGACCACCTCCCCGAGCCGGCGGGTCAGGCCCGACGCTTGAGCAGTTGTTGAATGAGCCCTGTCCAAGGCATGGCTCTAGGGAGAAGCCGGCCACTCATCTATGGAAAGACTGCGCAATCATGAAAGCCTTCAAGAATTCCAACGCTTTTAATGGCAACAATGGGCAGGGTGGCGGTGGCTTTCATGGCCCGGGCGGTGGCTCAAATTCCAATTCTCAGAATTTTCAAAGTAATCAAGGAGGTTTTAATCAGCAATCTGGCCAGGGTAATCAACAGCAGCAGCAGGGGGATACCAGACCAATCCAAAGCAGCTCAATGGTGGACAGTATCATGTGTTTACTACCAGTCTATGCAAGCGAGATCAGAAGCTTCATAAAAGGGCTGTGAATGCTGTTGAGCCGGCGGTTCCACGCTATTTAAGATGGTCTGAGCAGCCTATTGTATGGAGTAGGGAAGATCACCCTCCCCGGGTTGATAATCCGGGTCACCTGGCCTTGGTGGTGGCTCCTCAGGTCGGGGGGTATAAATTCACTAAGGTGCTCATGGACGGAGGCAGTAGCATCAACACCCTCTATTATGAGACCTTTCGTCGTATGGGGTTAACTGATAAAAACCTCAGCCAGTCCAACACTGTTTTCCATGGGGTGGTGCCCGGTAAGTCGGCGTATCCAGTCGGTAAGATCGAGCTGGAAGTAGCCTTTGGAGATGAGTACAACTACAGGGCGGAAAAACTGACTTTTGAGGTGGTTAAAATAAGAAGCCCGTACCATGCTTTATTTGGGCGGCCGGCTTACGCCAAGTTCATGGCACGACCGTGTTACGTGTATTTGCAGCTCAAGATGCTGGGTCACAATGGGACCATTACGGTTCATGGCAGCCGAAAGATAGCCTTGGAGTGTGAGGAAGGTGACGCTGCTTACGCTGAATCTGTTTGTGTGACAGAGGAATTGAAGTTTTACAAGGATAATGTTGACCCGGCAGATATGACGTCTTTGAAAAAGCCAACCACGGAGCATGAGCCGGTAATGAAATTTAAGTCAGCTGATGAGACTAAACTCGTTGACTTTGTTCCAGGTGACTCATCTAGGCAATTCAGCATCAGTGCCAATCTGGATCCGAAATAGGAAGGCGCGCTCATCGAGTTCATCCGTGAGAACAGGGACGTCTTTGCATGGAAACCTTCTGACATGCCGGGTGTACCAAGAGAACTCGCTGAGCACACTCTTAATATTGATCCGAAATTTAAGCCAGCAGGCAATTCCTCTGGCGGTTTAATGAGGAGAGGCGGAAAGCCATTGGTGAGGAAGTAGCCCGGCTCTTGGCGGCCGGGTTTATCGTTGAAGTCTTTCATCCAGAATGGTTAGCTAACCCGGTGCTCGTGCTCAAGAAGAATGGCACCTGGCGTATGTGTGTGGACTATACGGATTTAAACAAGGCTTGTCCGGCTGATCCTTTTGCTCTCCCCCGTATTGATCAGATTGTTGATGCTACGGCAGGTTGTGAGCGTTTAAGTTTTTTGGATGCTTACTCTGGATACCATCAGATCAAAATGGCAGTTAAGGACCAAGAGAAGACGGCGTTCATCACTCCCTTTGGAGCCTTCTGTTATGTGTCTATGCCTTTTGGGCTCAAGAGTGCACAGGCGACTTACCAGCCGTGCGTGCAGAATTGTCTCCACAATCAGATTGGGCGCAACGTTCATGCTTATGTGGATGATATTGTGGTAAAATCCAGAGAGAAGGAAACCTTGGTAGATGATCTGAAAGAGACCTTTGATAATCTCCGGGTCTACAAGATGATGCTTAACCCGGCCAAGTGTGTTTATGGTGTTCCTGCAGGCAAGCTCTTGGGTTTTCTGGTTTCTCACAGAGGCATTGAAGCTAACCCGGAGAAGATCAAGGCAATCACCTCTTTGTCTAAGCCGGCGTGCATAAATGACGTCCAGCGTCTGGCAGGTCGCATTGCTGCTTTGAGTCGGTTTATAAGCCGGTTGGGTGAAAAGGCCATGCCACTATATCAAATGATGAAGAAAACAGATGACTTTGTCTGGAATGAAGCTGCTAATGCTGCTTTTGAGGATTTGAAAAGACAGCTAGCTGAGCCGCCAGTCCTTGCTGCTCCTATCGATAAGGAGCCCTTGTTGTTGTATGTAGCCGCTAACACACGAGCCTTCAGTGTGGCTGTGGTGGTGGAGCCTAAGGAGGCGGGTAAGGAACATCCGGCTCAGCGGCCGGTTTACTACGTCAACGAAGTACTCATTGAGTCCAAGCAACGGTATCCACATTGGCAGAAGCTCGTTTATGGGGTGTTCATGGCAAGTCGGAAGCTTAAGCATTATTTCCAGGGCCACCCTATCACTGTGGTTAGTTCTGCTCCCCTAGGAGATATCATTCAAAACAGAGAAGCCACAGGAAGAGTTGCTAAGTGGGCCATAGAACTTGGGCCTCATGGTCTAAAGTACGTGCCACGCACTGCTATCAAATCTCAAGCATTGGTGGATTTCATCAACGATTGGACGGAGCTGCAGGTGCCTGAAGAGAAACCGGATAATACATACTGGACTATTCACTTCGACGGGTCCAGGCAATTGGAGGGCTCAGGGGCTGGAGTTGTACTAGCTTCCCCTCGAGGTGACAAGTTTTGTTATGTACTACGGTTGATGTTTCCCTGTACTAGCAATGCAGCTGAGTACGAGGCCGTGCTCCATGGTCTTCGGATGGCTAAGGAGATGAGCTTAAGCCGGGTAAGGTGCTTCGGCGACTCTGATTTGGTGGCCCAATAAGTATCAGGCAAGTGGGATTCCAAGGACCCCCTCATGGCGGCTTATCGCCGCGAAGTTGAGGCCATTGCTAGACATTTTCAGGGTTACCAAGTAGAGCACATTGATCGTAGAAAGAACGAGGCGGATTATGCATTAAGCCGGCTAGGCTCTCAGCGAAAGCCGGTGCCTCCTAATACTTTCTTGGATACTCTGCATAACCCTTCTGTCAAGTTACCTACAGAGGAAGACTTGGCTGTT
Organism: Triticum aestivum; assembly: GCF_018294505.1. Classification (NCBI taxonomy): domain Eukaryota; kingdom Viridiplantae; phylum Streptophyta; class Magnoliopsida; order Poales; family Poaceae; genus Triticum; species Triticum aestivum. Next base: position 34,943,070 of record NC_057799.1, read on the forward strand.
CCTGACCCAGAAGCACAGTTGGTGGCGGCTCTCCACGCTATCCCAGATTGGACAGTGCCATACTTGGCTTACATGACCCGGGGAGAGTTGCCTGAGGATGAAACTTTGGCCAGACAAATAACCCGGCGGTCTAAGTCAATGATAATTATCAATGGCGAGCTGCATCGTCGCAGTGTCACTGGAGCTTTTCAGCGTTGTGTTTCCTCTGAAGAAGGTCAAAAAATTTTACGTGAGGTTCACGAGGGGGATTGTGGCCATCATGCCGGCTCAAAATCCCTTGTGGCCAAGGCTTTTCGTCATGGTTTTTATTGGCTGACGGCTCATGCTGATGCAGAGGACTTAGTCAGTAAATGTGACGGCGGTTCAGTTCATGAAAAAGGTGATATTTCGCTTTGGTTTTCCACACAGCATTATAACTGACAATGGTACCAATCTGTCTAAAGGCGCCATGGAGGAATTTTGTCAACGAGAGCATATTCGGCAAGCTGAGAGAGCCAATCAGGAAATCTTGAAGGGCATCAAGCCCCGGCTTTTGGTCCCTTTGCAACGGACGCCGGGTTGTTGGGTGGAGGAGTTACCCTCCGTATTATGGAGCATCAATACTACTCCTAACAGGTCTACGGGTTACACGCCTTTCTTCATGGTTTATGGAGCTGAGGCGGTCCTCCCTAGCGACATCCGTCATGATTTGCCTCGAGTGGCGGTTTACGTCGAGGCGGATAATGAGCAAGCACGTCAAGATGCTCTTGACTTGTTGGACGAACAGCGTGACATGGCAGCAGCTCGCTCGGCGATTTACCAACAAGACCTACGCCGCTATCACAGCCGCCGGGTTAAGTCCAAGGTCTTTCAGGAAGGTGATTTGGTGCTCCGGCTCATCCAGGATCAAACAGATGCACACAAGCTATCCTCACCTTGGGAAGGGCCCTTTGTGGTCAACAAGAACTTGCACAATGGGTCATACTACCTTATCGATGTTCGGGAGCACAAAGATTCACGTAAATCGGAGAAGGAGACCCGCCGGCCGTGGAACATAGCTCAGCTTCGGCCTTATTACACTTGAGCCACCGGCTCTCATAATGTACATATTTCTATAGCCATGTATATATTGTGATAAATAATAAAGCAGGACCTCTGTCCTTTTTTCCTCCAAAGGTAAATATATCATTGTTATTTCCATTGTAATATTACATGTAATATTACATGGTCACTTGGAGGTTGATCCGGCTTATGATCGTATTCGAATCTAGCCGTTAAAAATATGATCACTTGGGGGCTTCCTGTTCAAACATAGGTCGTATTCGAACCAAAGAGAACATAGCTGTCGATACCCACTTGATTGGCATATTGCCGAGCTCATTGGGGAGTTTCTTGATCATATTTGAATCATAGCTCAACCCCCTTTGGGAACCGACGTGGATCGTATTCGAATCAGCGTCTTTAAACAACTCTCAAGGTCATTTGGGGGCTTCCTGTTCAAACATAGGTCGTATTCGAACCAAAGAGAACATAGCTGTCGGTACCCTTTTGATCGGCAACGCCAAAGCCACTGGGGGCTATATGATCGTATTCGAATCTTAGCTTAACCCCTTTGGGACGATTCTCTGGTCGTATTCGAATCAGAAGCCTCCAAATTTTTGAAATCTTTTTGTTGCAAACAAGTTCTTTTGATCATATCAAAAGTATTCAAGGGCGGTTCTTATTCCACCAGCTTAACCTTGATTAATAATGTTGATAGCACATAATAAGCATTATATGTGCTGGTGAACCGGAGTTGAGTTCTCAACCTCATTATTCGGGTTACATAAACCGGAAGTGTACTTGAATGCTCGCAGGTATGCTTTTATGATTATCTCGAAGATATAATTGAGAGCTGGTTTATTATGACTTTGATTCATATTCCGGGTTATATGTAAAATATATGACTCTCGATGCGGTAAGCCGCCTAGAGACTTGTGATTTGTTTTCTATGCAGGACAATTAAAGACAGCTCTTTAAACATAAGGAAAACAGAGGATCAAGCATAACCCGGAAGAATATAAAAGGGCAGCTTAAACAATGTTGAGCGCTACACACGTGCGCGATGGCCTGACAAAATTAAGTGTTTGTTCTACTCTATTACATGACTCCCCGAGTCCAAAAGGTGAGGCCTCGTCTTTTAAGACATAACCATGAGCCGCCTGCGAGTTCAAGGGCGTTGTTGGCCTGAGGTTTCCGGGTCATCCCTCTCCGCTCCTCCGGCTGTTTCCATGACCTGGAAGGTTGATGATTTCCAGTCAATGCCACTCAAGGCTTCAAATTGAGCCTCATCATCAATTAACCCGGCCGGGTCAACTTTAGGGGCGAAGGTATGCTTACGAGTTGGAGGAATCAGGCTGACTGCTTCATAACGTGGTGTTGGGATTCTCTGATTCTCCGCGTCATAGCCCGGTTGATATTTGGTAAGATCTGTGTCATTTCCAATCAAAGTGGCCACAGGGCGTACGCTCTTCACACAAGTGGCGAAGTCCTTCTGGTCAAAGGGGGTGCCGTCTTCCTTCAAGCTGGGGTACCCAAGGGCGATGTCGGCCGGGTCTAGCTCCGGTAGAAATGCCTTGGCCCGGCTCAGAGCGGCAATAGCTCCGGCTCTTGCAGAAGCCCGTGTCAACTCTTGGAAGCGTTGAGGAAGTACGGCAAGCCGCCTGAGTACGTCCGCCAGGTGAGTGGGAACTTCATTTGACAGAGCCACAACGGCTAAGGCACATTGTGACCCGGTGTAAAGTTGCTCTACCAAGGTGTAAACCGCCTTCAGCTTGGTCAGCACGTTCTGGTTGAGATTGGAACTCCTGGGACCTGCATTACAAAGTCAGGTGAGCTGATGGCAATTGAGATACTTATGGGAAATGAACGATGTAAACTAGTTAGAAACTTGCAGAGTAATTTACCAAAGATTGCGGAGACCATCTGAGATGCATGGCGTTTTAAGCCGGTTAGCTCGGCGGTTCTTTCAGAAGAGTGGCCTCCGCTTGTTCGGCCCGGCTGAGCAAAGCAGTCTTTTCATCCGCCCAGGCTTTTCTTTCTGCTTCAAACTTTTTCTTCAGTTTCTCTTGTGCAGATACACTGAATTCAAATTTGGAGTTGGCCTTTTTAGTTTCACTTTCCTGAGTCTTCAGGCGGTTCTTCAGATCAGAGATTTCCGATTCAAATTTCTTACAGACGGCCTGTACAAATTCCGGGTTACAGTTAGGGTGATTATAATGCAACATTAAGTCCCAAGCACTTTGCAAGCAAAGACACTTAGCACTTGGGGGATAATGTATGCTGAAGAGCTCTATTTATAGTGCCGGATCATGAAAATAAGTCCCAAGCACTTTGCAGGCAAAGGTACTCGGCACTTGGGGGCTAATGTATAAAGTTGCTCAACTACTTGTTTAAAATAAGGTAAGGACCGGTTCAATTATGCTGTTTAACCCGGCCATTGAGTGTTACCAGGTAAGCCGGTTTTCTTGCAGTGATTATTAAGCCGGTATTAAGTCTACAACATATTTCATCATAAGTAATAGACTTGGGGGCTGGCATGGTAAGGATGACTAGGGAGTAAGCAAGAGAGTCATACCTCAGACTTTTGCTGTACCTGCTTCACCATATCAATTTCCAGGTCCCGGCTGTTGTGCACTTGATTAATATAGCCAGCGACAATATCTCCAATGCTTAGATTAGCATAATCAGTGATGTCCAGCCTGGCCCTGCGGCGTTCCAGAAGTTCTTCCTTGGCCGAGCACCTAGCCAACACGGTGGGTCTTCCCGGTTCAACAAACTCGGTCCGGGTAATTACAACGTCCGGGTCATCCAGATGAGCCGGACTGGGGATCTCCGGGTTATCAGAACCTTCCATAATTTGTTCATCAGATGGAGCAGTGGTGGTTTCAGGAGCTGGAGCAGACGGCGGCTCATGAGCAGAAGCATCAGGTTCAGTCAGGACCGGCTCTTCGGCCGGCTTATTTTTCTTCGCCCTCTTGCTAGGCTTTACTTGTACACTGAAAGTCAAAGGATTAGTGCAAAAACATGAGCAGGATAAACACAAAATAAGCTGATCATCATTACCCGGGTGCGATTTTGAAAGTCGGCAAGCTAGACTGCATGGAGTCGCCGGAGGAAGGTGAAGTTCCCTGATAGTTTGAATCAGAAGAATTGAGTGGTTGACGGGTGACGCCCGCCAAAGGATGAAAAGGATATAAGTCGGAGATAACCTCGGTCCGGCGCTTCCTTGATGCTTCGGGTAAGCCGGAGGAAAGGTCTGCATCCTTGCTGGTCCGGGTTTGCCTCCGGCTCTCATAAATCTGTCGCTTCAAAAGAAATTGAGGATCTTGATAAGCTAAAGGATGTGAAAATCTTACTTTCTGGGTTACTCTTCGGACTTTCCGTCTCGGCAAAGGCTCAGAGTCGGAGGAAATTATCGTTACCTCTTCATTCACTTCATGACTCGTTCCGGTGTCCTCCTACTGATAATCCGTGTCAATAAGATGGTTAAAAAAGGAGCCTAAAGAGTCAAGAGCTACCTCTCACTCGGAGGTGTCTTCCAGACGAAGCAGGTCCGAGGCGTTAGGTTTACTCCCCTTCTTACGGGGAGCGGCTTTCCTGGCGGCTTTTTTAACTTTCCTGGCTTTTTTGGCAGCTTCGTGGTCATACTTGACCTTCGAGAATTTATCATTAGCCTGTAAAATACAACAAAGGTTAGTGAGTTAAGACAAAATCGTTAAAATGGAAGGAGAAGCATTCAGGTCAATGGTTTACCGCTGGAGCTGGGTTAGTCTTGCAGAAAGGGCTTAAGCCCACTCTCCCGCAATCTGACAGGCTCTCGTTCAGAAGCGACTTGGTTGTATCATCAATGACGTCCTCAGGTAAGTCGTCTGGACTGTGTCGTAGAGGATCATCTTTCTGGCCTGTGTAATCACACATCAAGCCGGGGCGGCGGCTTAAAGGAATCACCCGCCAGGCAACCCAGACCCGGACCAGATCAATACCATTTAAGCCGTTCCCTAGAAGAGCTTTGATTTTGTTGATGGTGGGTGTAAGTGGTTGACGTTCAGCTTGAGATAATTTGTCTGGCAAGGGGTGATTTGACTCCAGACGCAGGGCGCGAAAGCCGGGCAGAGGGTTCTCGTCAGCCGGAGAAGTGTCCTGGCAGTAGAACCATGTCTGGTTCCAATCTTTCGGGTGGCTTGGCGGCTCAGCATAAGGAAAGAGACAATCTCTCCGTCGTTGGATTGAAATTCCACCAAGTTCCAAGCTAGGCCCGTTGGCACATTCATTTTGGCCGTTCAGGTAAAATAACTCCCTAAAGAGCAGCAAGTTGGGTTCTTCTCCGAGGTACACCTCACAGAACACTTGGAAGTTGCAGATGTTTGACACGGAATTGGGTCCGATGTCTTGAGGTCGTAGATCAAAGAAGTGCAGGACGTCTCTGAAGAATTTTGAGCCGGGAGGAGCAAAGCCCCGGTTCATGTGATCAGTAAATATGACAACTTCCCCATCCTTGGGTTGAGGCCTCTCTTCTGACGGGTCAGGAGCATGATAGGACATGACCTCTTTCTTTGGTAGATAACCCGTTTTCACGAAATCAGCTAAGATGTTGTCGGTGATGTTGGATCTAACCCAGTTGCATGTGATGGGTGCTTTGGGAGCCTTAGGCGGCATTGTGAAAGATGGAAGCCTATGACAAAATAAAATTTCCGGTTCAAATTTAAGCCGGAGGAAAATTTCAGTTCAGTATTCAAGATGGCCGCTTATGAAAGGGCCTAATGATATATGGCTAATTGTGTCAGGTTATTTAAGCCGCCGTGGATATCATGAGCAATTAAGTTATTTAACTCTATTATGAATGATCCCGAAATTTCACAAAACATGGCCTCTTTTAAGTCGGCGACATGACCCGCCATGGCTAACAGATGCAGTTTTTTGCCTAAGTGTTGTACAAACAAGTTTCACATGTTACCGGGATTATTTTGGATCAAACGATCGTCCAGAAAAGAAAAACTTCTAGACCTAAAAACTGATACAGAGAAGTTCATAAGCTCTAAATGAGGTCTTTTTGCAAGCAAAAGGGATCTGCTAGTATTTGAAATGGGCGTGAAACGACTACCGCCGAAGTTATGCACTGTTCTGGGATCAAAGGGGGCCGTTGTGGAAGAACTGCGAAGGAATCGCGAGGAACCACGAAGAACACAGAAGAATTCGCGAACCCTAATGCGGATCTAGTATACGGGACGGCGAGGACTTACTGGTGCTGATGAGCAGCGGAGGTGCGCCGCGGTTCTCTGGTCAAGACAGGTCGATGCAGCGGCCTTGGTTGGTATAGACGGGATGCGCGGCGGCGGCGGCGGAGCTCGAGCTCTGAGGCGTTGGGAGGAGGAATACGATGGAAAGGGAAGAGTGAGGGAGGACCCGGTCGGGCCTATTTATAAGGGACGGATGATGAGTGGGCGCGAGAAACGAGGAGGCTGAAAACATGATTATCCAGCTGCAGAGGCACCTTGATTTTTGGGATAATTATTAAAGATAAGGATCCGTTGAGATACGTTGGGCAGAACGTGCATTAATGGCGGATGACGTCACGGCGGGTTATCGAGAATCCAGAGGATGACGTCACGGCGGGTTATCAAGAATCCAGAGGATGACATCATGGTGGGTTATAACATTTGCGCAAATAAAAGCCGGAAGAATTTCCTCTTAAAGTATTAAGATTGACATGAACCGGTTCAAATCAATCTGGGGCCAAATGTTGAGGATATAGCTACTGGTGTAACCCGCCCGAGATGGGCCGGGTTACGTTGCGACAGCTCTTCATTCAGAAGCCCAAGGACAGGTTAAGGATGGCGGTTTAGTAATAGTTCTAAGGCCCAGAGGCGACTTAAGGCCCGTAGTGGTAAACCGCCGTTGTGGCATGACTTGTAGTGTAAGGCAAGAATAGTTAAGAGTCCAAGCCGGACACAGTTTATGAGCCGGCCGGGACTCTGAGAGCCGCTGAGTGTTAACCTTTCTATATAAAGGGACGACCCGGCGGCGGTTTAGGAAAAAAAGATCAGATCGATAGCCAGGCAGAGCGGTTTAGCTCCTGGTCATCAAAACCCTAAGCAATACCACCTCAAGTGGAGTAGGCTTTTACCTTCAACGTAAGGGGCTGAACCAGTATAATCCTTGTGTCCTTTGTCCCGTTTAACCCCTTTAAGCTTCCTAGCTGCGATGGCTCCGCGACTAAGTCCTTGCACGAGGACATCTGCCGTGACAATTCCACGATAGTTGGCGCCCACCGTGGGGCCAGCGCACGGTGGATTTGACTTCTTGAAGGGCAGCTTCGAAGGGCTCAAGGGATACGCTATGGGCCGGATGGCCAAGAGTCGTCGCGGCAAGCTCTACATCGACGATGCAAGTTGGGGCCCCGATGCTGGCTCAATCGAGTACGGGTACCGGGTCCCCTGCGGCGGAATCCACGTTTTCATTGGCAAGATTGGCGAGCCGGACCTCTGCGCCGACCTCATCGAGATGGCTCAGCGTGCGAGACCCGCCCGGACTCTGCCTGCCTTGAAGCGTGCTTTCGTGGGATGTGTCCATGAAGGACTCTCTGAAGGATCTGGATCTAGCGATGAGACGGCCGCTCGCTCTGACGGCGAGTCGTCCACAGATGAGACCAACTCATTATATCAACTTCAAGATGGCAGGCTCAGGGGTTGTTCCGATGGCGACAGTATTCCGGACCCCTTTGAGCCGCCCAGCCGGGTTGGAATCTTCATGGCTGGCGCACAACCTGTTCAAAACCCCGTCGCTGGGGCAGGGGGCCCTGCGCACTCGCCGGCTCAGGTGCTAATGGATCTCACAGATAAGATGACGGCCCTGTTAACCGCTACGGTCGTCCCAGTGGATCAAGCTCAACATGATGCGGAGGTGGCACAGTTAAAGCTGTATATAGCAAGAGCCAAGGAAGATCTGACAGCGGAAGGGATCAGGATGTCTGCAGAGCGGGCGGCTCTCGATGCCCAGACTCAGCTGATTCAGGCGCAGTCTTTCCGGCTCACGATGGATCAGAACGCATCCAATGAGATCATAAGAAGGAGGCATCAGAAGGCTCAATCTCGACTCCCTCCGGTTTACGATCCTCGAAACCTCTTCAACACGCCTGGTGCAGGGCCCAGTAACCCGCCAGAGATCACGGCACCCGGGGCTGGAACGCCGATTCAGCCGCAAGTGATGGGGCCTCCCCGTGTGAACACTACCCCGCCTCAGTACGTGCCTATACCACCGGGTCATTATGCCAACCCGTTGGAAAACATGATCGCCGCAGCGGCTCGACTGGCGGCTCTCCCAATCGAGGGCGACTCTCCAACGGCGGTCGAAACCCGCCGGGTCAGAGAAATTCTTCAGACGGCTCTGGCGCAACAGGAGGCATATTCATATAGCCGGGACAGGATTCATTCAACCCCTCGTCCAGGCCGGAGCCCAAGTTATAGCAGACACATGGTTTCAGCGACCGGCTCAAGCAATGTCCGGCGCTGTGACTTGCCAGCTGGCCACGGCCCGGCACATAATGGAGCCTTTAACGCGGTGGACCAGGACAGAGCACGGCAAGAGGCAGAGCAGGCGCCTCAGTTGACGGCTTACCAGCCCCTCCCGGTTTATCCGACAACTTCTGTCGAGGCGGGTATACCTACGAGGACCGGAGGTGTCCCTTGTCTTGTGCCGGCTCTCCGTAATGAACGTCTGCCCAAGGATTTCAAAGGACCTAGGAAGCTACCTAATTACACGGCTGATTTACAACCCGGAGCATGGATCGAGAGCTACGAGATGGCTATGGAGTTGCTGGAAGTCAGCGAAGCGGCAATGGCCAAATACTTCACCATGATGTTGGATGGGACTGCCCGCACTTGGCTGAAAGGACTGCCGCCTAATTCTATCGGGTCATGGGCAGAACTAAAAGCCCGGTTCATCCAAAACTTCAAAGATACATGTAGGCAATCTATGTCAATTGTGGATTTGACTAACTGCAAGCAGCAAGAGGGCGAGTCTACAACCCATTGGGTTCGCCGGGTCAAAGAGATAATACATTCGTCTGATAAGATGGATGCCGGCTCTGCAGTCTTAATGTTGGAGCAAAATTGTTGTTTTGCGCCCCTGAAGATGAAGCTCGGGCGGCTCAAGCGCGATTGCAATGATATGGGTACGCTGATGGCGGCTCTGGTCAAGTACGCCGACTCTGATAGTACCAAGGATCCCGCGTCTGATGATGAAAGGACAGGGAAGGGAAAGAAGAATGGCAATGGCAAGGGCCCTCAGCATAACCCGGGGAACCAGGGAGGTAACAAACGTAAGGCTGATGGCAGTATGGAGTTTGTGGCCAACGCCAATGCGCAGGGTAACAACCACCGACGTAAGGGGAGACCACCTCCCCGAGCCGGCGGGTCAGGCCCGACGCTTGAGCAGTTGTTGAATGAGCCCTGTCCAAGGCATGGCTCTAGGGAGAAGCCGGCCACTCATCTATGGAAAGACTGCGCAATCATGAAAGCCTTCAAGAATTCCAACGCTTTTAATGGCAACAATGGGCAGGGCGGCGGCGGCTTTCATGGCCCGGGCGGTGGCTCAAATTCCAATTCTCAGAATTTTCAAAGTAATCAAGGAGGTTTTAATCAGCAATCTGGCCAGGGTAATCAACAGCAGCAGCAGGGGGGATACCATACCAATCCAAAGCAGCTCAATGGTGGACAGTATCATGTGTTTACTACCAGTCTGTGGAAGCGAGATCAGAAGCTTCATAAAAGGGCTGTGAATGCTGTTGAGCCGGCGGTTCCACGCTATTTAAGATGGTCTGAGCAGCCTATTGTATGGAGTAGGGAAGATCACCCTCCCCGGGTTGATAATCCGGGTCACCTGGCCTTGGTGGTGGCTCCTCAGGTCGGGGGGTATAAATTCACTAAGGTTCTCATGGACGGAGGCAGTAGCATCAACATACTCTATTATGAGACCTTTCGTCGTATGGGGTTAACTGATAAAAACCTCAGCCAGTCCAACACTGTTTTCCATGGGGTGGTGCCCGGTAAGTCGGCCTATCCAGTCGGTAAGATCGAGCTGGAAGTAGCCTTTGGAGATGAGTACAACTACAGGGTGGAAAAACTGACTTTTGAGGTGGTTAAAATAAGAAGCCCGTACCATGCTTTATTTGGGCGGCCGGCTTACGCCAAGTTCATGGCACGACCGTGTTACGTGTATTTGCAGCTCAAGATGCTGGGTCACAATGGGACCATTACGGTTCATGGCAGCCGAAAGATAGCCTTGGAGTGTGAGGAAGGTGACGCTGCTTACGCTGAATCTGTTTGTGCGACAGAGGAATTGAAGTTTTACAAGGATAATGTTGACCCGGCAGATATGACGTCTTTGAAAAAGCCAACCACGGAGCATGAGCCGGTAATGAAATTTAAGTCAGCTGATGAGACTAAACTCGTTGACTTTGTTCCAGGTGACTCATCTAGGCAATTCAGCATCAGTGCCAATCTGGATCCGAAATAGGAAGGCGTGCTCATCGAGTTCATCCGTGAGAACAGGGACGTCTTTGCATGGAAACCTTCTGACATGCTGGGTGTACCAAGAGAACTCGCTGAGCACACTCTTAATATTGATCCGAAATTTAAGCCAGTCAGGCAATTCCTCTGGCGGTTTAATGAGGAGAGGCGGAAAGCCATTGGTGAGGAAGTAGCCCGGCTCTTGGCGGCCGGGTTTATCGTTGAAGTCTTTCATCCAGAATGGTTAGCTAACCCGGTGCTCGTGCTCAAGAAGAATGGCACCTGGCGTATGTGTGTGGACTATACGGATTTAAACAAGGCTTGTCCGGCTGATCCTTTTGCTCTCCCCCGTATTGATCAGATTATTGATGCTACGGCAGGTTGTGAGCGTTTAAGTTTTTTGGATGCTTACTCTGGATACCATCAGATCAAAATGGCAGTTAAGGACCAAGAGAAGACGGCGTTCATCACTCCCTTTGGAGCCTTCTGTTATGTGTCTATGCCTTTTGGGCTCAAGAGTGCACAGGCGACTTACCAGCCGTGCGTGCAAAATTGTCTCCACAATCAGATTGGGCGCAACGTTCATGCTTATGTGGATGATATTGTGGTAAAATCCAGAGAGAAGGAAACCTTGGTAGATGATCTGAAAGAGACCTTTGATAATCTCCGGGTCTACAAGATGATGCTTAACCCGGCCAAGTGTGTTTTTGGTGTTCCTGCAGGCAAGCTCTTGGGTTTTCTGGTTTCTCACAGAGGCATTGAAGCTAACCCGGAGAAGATCAAGGCAATCACCAGTTTGTCTAAGCCGGCGTGCATAAATGACGTCCAGCGTCTGGCAGGTCGCATTGCTTCTTTGAGTCGGTTTATAAGCCGGTTGGGTGAAAAGGCCATGCCAATATATCAGATGATGAAGAAAACAGATGACTTTGTCTGGAATGAGGCTGCTAATGCTGCTTTTGAGGATTTCAAAAGACAGCTAGCTGAGCCGCCAGTCCTTGCTGCTCCTATCGATAAGGAGCCCTTGTTGTTGTATGTAGCCGCTAACACACGAGCCGTCAGTGTGGCTGTGGTGGTGGAGCCTAAGGAGGCGGGTAAGGAACATCCGGCTCAGCGGCCGGTTTACTACGTCAACGAAGTACTCATTGAGTCCAAGCAACGGTATCCACATTGGCAGAAGCTCGTTTATGGGGTGTTCATGGCAAGTCGGAAGCTTAAGCATTATTTCCAGGGCCACCCTATCACTGTGGTTAGTTCTGCTCCCCTAGGAGATATCATTCAAAACAGAGAAGCCACAGGAAGAGTTGCTAAGTGGGCCATAGAACTTGGGCCTCATGGTCTAAAGTACGTGCCACGCACTGCTATCAAATCTCAAGCATTGGTGGATTTCATCAACGATTGGACGGAGCTGCAGGTGCCTGAAGAGAAACCGGATAATACATACTGGACTATTCACTTCGACGGGTCCAGGCAATTGGAGGGCTCAGGGGCTGGAGTTGTACTAGCTTCCCCTCGAGGTGACAAGTTTTGTTATGTACTACGGTTGATGTTTCCCTGTACTAACAATGCAGCTGAGTACGAGGCCTTGCTCCATGGTCTTCGGATGGCTAAGGAGATGAGCTTAAGCCGGGTAAGGTGCTTCGGCGACTCAGATTTGGTGGCCCAACAAGTATCAGGCAAGTGGGATTCCAAGGACCCCCTCATGGCGGCTTATCGCCGCGAAGTTGAGGCCATTGCTGGACATTTTCAGGGTTACCAAGTAGAGCACATTGATCGCAGAAAGAACGAGGCGGCTGATGCATTAAGCCGGCTAGGCTCTCAGCGAAAGCCGGTGCCGCCTAATACTTTCTTGGATACTCTGCATAACCCTTCTGTCAAGTTACCTACAGAGGAAGACTTGGCTGTTCCTGACCCAGAAGCACAGTTGGTGGCGGCTCTCCACGCTATCCCAGATTGGACAGTGCCATACTTGGCTTACATGACCCGGGGAGAGTTGCCTGAGGATGAAACTTTGGCCAGACAAATAACCCGGCGGTCTAAGTCAATGATAATTATCAATGGCGAGCTGCATCGTCGCAGTGTCACTGGAGCTTTTCAGCGTTGTGTTTCCTCTGAAGAAGGTCAAGAAATTTTACGTGAGATTCACGAGGGGGATTGTGGCCATCATGCCGGCTCAAAATCCCTTGTGGCCAAGGCTTTTTGTCATGGTTTTTATTGGCTGACGGCTCATGCTGATGCAGAGGACTTAGTCAGTAAATGTGACGGTTGTCAGAAGTTCTCAAGACGTGCTCACGTGCCGGCTCAAGAGTTGAGGATGATTCCAATCACTTGGCCGTTTGCAGTCTGGGGGCTTGATATGGTTGGGACTTTCAAAAGGTCCAAAGATAAGAAGACCCACCTCTTGGTGGCGGTTGACAAGTTCACAAAGTGGGTTGAGGCAGAGCCAGTTAGTAAGTGTGACGCAGCCACGGCGGTTCAGTTCATGAAAAAGGTGATATTTCGCTTTGGTTTTCCACACAGCATTATAACTGACAATGGTACCAATCTGTCTAAAGGCGCCATGGAGGAATTTTGTCAACGAGAGCATATTCGGCAAGCTGAGAGAGCCAATCAGGAAATCTTGAAGGGCATCAAGCCCCGGCTTTTGGTCCCTTTGCAACGGACGACGGGTTGTTGGGTGGAGGAGTTACCCTCCGTATTATGGAGCATCAATACTACTCCTAACAGGTCTACGGGTTACACGCCTTTCTTCATGGTTTATGGAGCTGAGGCGGTCCTCCCTAGCGACATCCGTCATGATTTGCCTCAAGTGGCGGTTTACGTCGAGGCGGATAATGAGCAAGCGCGTCAAGATGCTCTTGACTTGTTGGACGAACAGCGTGACATGGCAGCAGCTCGCTCGGCGATTTACCAACAAGACCTACGCCGCTATCACAGCCGCCGGGTTAAGTCCAGGGTCTTTCAGGAAGGTGATTTGGTGCTCCGGCTCATCCAGGATCAAACAGATGCACACAAGCTATCCTCACCTTGGGAAGGGCCCTTTGTGGTCAACAAGAACTTGCACAATGGGTCATACTACCTTATCGATGTTCGGGAGCACAAAGATTCACGTAAATCGGAGGAGGAGACCCACCGGCCGTGGAACATAGCTCAGCTTCGGCCTTATTACACTTGAGCCACCGGCTCTCATAATGTACATATTTCTATAGCCATGTATATATTGTGATAAATAATAAAGCAGGACCTCTGTCCTTTTTTCCTCCAAAGGTAAATATATCATTGTTATTTCCATTGTAATATTACATGTAATATTACATGGTCACTTGGAGGTTGATCCGGCTTATGATCGTATTCGAATCTAGCCGTTAAAAATATGATCACTTGGGGGCTTCCTGTTCAAACATAGGTCGTATTCGAACCAAAGAGAACATAGCTGTCGATACCCACTTGATTGGCATATTGCCAAGCTCATTGGGGAGTTTCTTGATCATATTTGAATCATAGCCCAACCCCCTTTGGGAACCGACGTGGATCGTATTCGAATCAGCGTCGTTAAACAACTCTCAAGGTCATTTGGGGGCTTCCTGTTCAAACATAGGTCGTATTTGAACCAAAGAGAACATAGCTGTCGGTACCCTTTTGATCGGCAACGCCAAAGCCACTGGGGGCTATATGATCGTATTCGAATCTTAGCTTAACCCCTTTGGGACGATTCTCTGGTCGTATTCGAATCAGAAGCCTCCAAATTTTTGCAATCTTTTTGTTGCAAACAAGTTCTTTTGATCATATCAAAAGTATTCAAGGGTGGTTCTTATTCCACCGGCTTAACCTTGATTAATAATGTTGATAGCACATAATAAGCATTATATGTGCTGGTGAACCAGAGTTGAATTCTCAGCCTCATTATTCGGGTTACATAAACCGGAAGTGTACTTGAATGCTCGCAGGTATGCTTTTATGATTATCTCGAAGATATAATTGAGAGCCGGTTTATTATGACTTTGATTCATATTCCGGGTTATATGTAAAATATATGACTCTCGATGCGGTAAGCCGCCTAGAGACTTGTGATTTGTTTTCTATGCAGGACAATTAAAGACAGCTCTTTAAACATAAGGAAAACAGAGGATCAAGCATAACCCGGAAGAATATAAAAGGGCAGCTTAAACAATGTTGAGCGCTACACACGTGCGCGATGGCCTGACAAAATTAAGTGTTTGTTCTACTCTATTACATGACTCCCCGAGTCCAAAAGGTGAGGCATCGTCTTTTAAGACATAACCATGAGCCGCCTGCGAGTTCAAGGGCGTTGTTGGCCTGAGGTTTCCGGGTCATCCCTCTCCGCTCCTCCGGCTGTTTCCATGACCTGGAAGGTTGATGATTTCCAGTCAATGCCACTCAAGGCTTCAAATTGAGCCTCATCATCAATTAACCCGGCCGGGTCAAGTTCAGGGGCGAAGGTATGCTTACGAGTTGGAGGAATCAGGCTGACTGCTTCATAACGTGGTGTTGGGATTCTCTGATTCTCCGCGTCATAGCCCGGTTGATATTTGGTAAGATCTGTGTCATTGCCAATCAAAGTGGCCACAGGGCGTACGCTCTTCACACAAGCGGCGAAGTCCTTCTGGTCAAAGGGGGTGCCGTCTTCCTTCAAGCTGGGGTACCCAAGGGCGATGTCGGCCGGGTCTAGCTTCGGTAGAAATGCCTTGGCCCGGCTCAGAGCGGCAATAGCTCCGGCTCTTGCAGAAGCCCGTCTCAACCCTTGGAAGCGTTGAGGAAGTACAGCAAGCCGCCTGAGTACGTCCGCCAGGTGAGTGGGAACTTCATTTGACAGAGCCACAACGGCTAAGGCACATTGTGACCCGGTGTAAAGTTGCTCTACCAAGGTGTAAACCGCCTTCAGCTTGGTCAGCATGTTCTGGTTGAGATTGGAACTCCTGGGACCTGCATTACAAAGTCAGGTGAGCTGATGGCAATTGAGATACTTATGGGAAATGAACGATGTAAACTAGTTAGAAACTTGCAGAGTAATTTACCAAAGATTGCGGAGACCATCTGAGATACATGGCGTTTTAAGCCGGTTAGCTCGGCGGTTCTTTCAGTAAGAGTGGCCTCCGCTTGTTCGGCCCGGCTGAGCAAAGCAGTCTTTTCATCCGCCCAGGCTTTTCTTTCTGCTTCAAACTTTTTCTTCAGTTTCTCTTGTGCAGATACACTGAATTCAAATTTGGAGTTGGCCTTTTGAGTTTCACTTTCCTGAGTCTTCAGGCGGTTCTTCAGATCAGAGATTTCCGATTCAAATTTCTTACAGACGGCCTGTACAAATTCCGGGTTACAGTTAGGGTGATTATAATGCAACATTAAGTCCCAAGCGCTTTGCAAGCAAAGACACTTAGCACTTGGGGGCTAATGTATGCTGAAGAGCTCTATTTACAGTGCCGGATCATGAAAATAAGTCCCAAGCACTTTGCAGGCAAAGGTACTCGGCACTTGGGGGCTAATGTGTAAAGTTGCTCAACTACTTGTTTAAAATAAGGTAAGGACCGGTTCAATTATGCTGTTTAACCCGGCCATTGAGTGTTACCAGGTAAGCCGGTTTTCTTGCAGTGATTATTAAGCCGGTATTAAGTCTACAACATATTTCATCATAAGTAATAGACTTGGGGGCTGGCATGGTAAGGATGACTAGGGAGTAAGCAAGAGAGTCATACCTCAGACTTTTGCTGTACTTGCTTCACCATATCAATTTCCAGGTCCCGGCTGTTGTGCACTTGATTAATATAGCCAACGACAATATCTCCAATGCTCAGATTAGCATAATCAGTGATGTCAAGCCTGGCCCTGCGGCGTTCCAGAAGTTCTTCCTTGGCCGAGCACCTAGCCAACACGGTGGGTCTTCCCGGTTCAACAAACTCGGTCCGGGTAATTACAACGTCCGGGTCATCCGGATGAGCCGGACTGGGGATCTCCGGGTTATCAGAACCTTCCATAGTTTGTTCATCAGATGGAGCAGTGGTGGTTTCAGGAGCTGGAGCAGACGGCGGCTCATGAGCAGAAGCATCAGGTTCAGTCAGGACGGGCTCTTCGGCCGGCTTATTTTTCTTCGCCCTCTTGCTAGGCTTTACTTGTACACTGAAAGTCAAAGGATTAGTGCAAAAACATGAGCAGGATAAACACAAAATAAGCTGATCATCATTACCCGGGTGCGGTTTTGAAAGTCGGCAAGCTAGACTGCATGGAGTCGCTGGAGGAAGGTGAAGTTCCCTAATAGTTTGAATCAGAAGAATTGAGTGGTTGAAGGGTGACGCCCGCCAAAGGATGAAAAGGATATAAGTCGGAGATAACCTCGGTCCGGCGCTTCCTTGATGCTTCGGGTAAGCCGGAGGAAAGGTCTGCATCCTTGCTGGTCCGGGTTTGCCTCCGGCTCTCATAAATCTGTCGCTTCAAAAGAAATTGAGGATCTTGATAAGCTAAAGGATGTGAAAATCTTACTTTCTGGGTTACACTTCGGACTTTCCGTCTCGGCAAAGGCTCAGAGTCGGAGGAAATTATCGTTACCTCTTCATTCACTTCATGACTCGTTCCGGTGTCCTCCTACTGATAATCCGTGTCAATAAGATGGTTAAAAAAGGAGCCTAAAGAGTCAAGAGCTACCTCTGACTCGGAGGTGTCTTCCAGACGAAGCAGGTCCGAGGCGTTAGGTTTACTCCCCTTCTTACGGGGAGCGCCTTTCCTGGCGGCTTTTTTAACTTTCCTGGCTTTTTTGGCAGCTTCGTGGTCATACTTGACCTTCGAGAATTTATCATTAGCCTGTAAAATACAACAAAGGTTAGTGAGTTAAGACAAAATCGTTAAAATGGAAGGAGAAGCATTCAGGTCAATGGTTTACCGCTGGAGCTGGGTTAGTCTTGCAGAAAGGGCTTAAGCCCACTCTCCCGCAATCTGACAGGCTCTCGTTCAGAAGCGACTTGGTTGTATCATCAATGACGTCCTCAGGTAAGTCGTCTGGACTGTGTCGTAGAGGATCATCTTTCTGCCTTTGTAATCACACATCAAGCCGGGGCGGTGGCTTAAAGGAATCACCCGCCAGGCAACCCAGACCCGGACCAGATCAATACCATTTAAGCCGTTCCCTAGAAGAGCTTTGATTTTGTTGATGGTGGGTGTAAGTGGTTGACGTTCAGCTTGAGATAATTTGTCTGGCAAGGGGTGATTTGACTCCAGACGCAGGGCGCGAAAGCCGGGCAGAGGGTTCTCGTCAGCCGGAGAAGTGTCCTGGCAGTAGAACCATGTCTGGTTCCAATCTTTCGGGTGGCTTGGCGGCTCAGCATAAGGAAAGAGACAATCTCTCCGTCGTTGGATTGAAATTCCACCAAGTTCCAAGCTAGGCCCGTTGGCACATTCATTCTGGCCGTTCAGGTAAAATAACTCCCTAAAGAGTAGCAAGCTGGGTTCTTCTCCGAGGTACACCTCACAGAACACTTGGAAGTTGCAGATGTTTGACACGGAATTGGGTCCGATGTCTTGAGGTCGCAGATCAAAGAAGTGCAGGACGTCTCTGAAGAAATTTGAGCCGGGAGGAGCAAAGCCCCGGTTCATGTGATCAGTAAATATGACAACTTCCCCATCCTTGGGTTGAGGCCTCTCTTCTGACGGGTCAGGAGCACGATAGGACATGACCTCTTTCTTTGGCAGATAACCCGTTTTCACGAAATCAGCTAAGATGTTGTCGGTGACGTTGGATCTAACCCAGTTGCATGTGATGGGTGCTTTGGGAGCCTTAGGCGGCATTGTGAAAGATGGAAGCCTATGACAAAATAAAATTTCCGGTTCAAATTTAAGCCGGAGGAAAATTTCAATTCAGTATTCAAGATGGCGGCTTATGAAAGGGCCTAATGATATATGGCTAATTGTGTCAGGTTATTTAAGCCGCCGTGGATATCATGAGCAATTAAGTTATTTAACTCTATTATGAATGATCCCGAAATTTCACAAAGCATGGCCTCTTTTAAGTCGGCGACATGACCCGCCATGGCTAACAGATGCAGTTTTTTGCCTAAGTGTTGTACAAACAAGTTTCACATGTTACCGGGATTATTTTGGATCAAACGATCGTCCAGAAAAGAAAAATTTCTAGACCTAAAAACTGATACAGAGAAGTTCATAAGCTCTAAATGAGGTCTTTTTGCAAGAAAAAGGGATCTGCTAGTATTTAAAATGGGCGTGAAATGACTACCGTCGAAGTTATGCACTGTTCTTGGATCAAAGGGGGCCGTTGTGGAAGAACTGCGAAGGAATCGCGAGGAACCACGAAGAACACAGAAGAATTCGCGAACCCTAATGCGGATCTAGTATACGGGACGGCGAGGACTTACTGGTGCTGATGAGCAGCGGAGGTGCGCCGCAGTTCTCTGGTCAAGACAGGTCGATGCAGCAGCCTTGGTTGGTGCAGACGGGATGCGCGGCGGCGGCGGCGGAGCTCGAGCTCTGAGGCGTTGAAAGGAGGAATACGATGGAAAGGGAAGAGTGAGGGAGGACCCGGTCGGGCCTATTTATAAGGGACGGATGATGAGTGGGCGCGAGAAACGAGGAGGCTGAAAACATGATTATCCAGTTGCAGAGGCACCTCGATTTTCGGGATAATTATTAAAGATAAGGATCCGTTGAGATACGTTGGGCAGAACGTGCATTAATGGCGGATGACGTCACGGCGGGTTATCGAGAATCCAGAGGATGACGTCACGGCGGGTTATCAAGAATCCAGAGGATGACATCATGGCGGGTTATAACCTTTGCGCAAACAGAAGTCGAAGAATTTCTTCTTAAAGTATTGAAGATTGACATGAACCGGTTCAAATCAATCTGGGGCCTAATGTTGAGGATATAGCTACTGGTGTAACCCGCCCGAGATGGGCTGGGTTACGTTGCGACAGCTCTTCATTCAGAAGCCCAAGGACAGGTTAAGGATGGCGGTTTAGTAATACGTCTAAGGCCCAGAGGCGACTTAAGGCCCGTAGTGGTAAACCGCCGTTGTGGCATGACTTGTAGTGTAAGGCAAGAATAGTTAAGAGTCCAAGCCGGACACAGTTTATGAGCCGGCCGGGACTCTGAGAGCCGCTGGGTGTTAACCTTTCTATATAAAGGGACGACCCGGTGGCGGTTCAGGAAAAAAAAGATCAGATCGATAGCCAGGCAGAGCGGTTTAGCTCCTGGTCATCGAAACCCTAAGAAATACAACCTCAACTAGAGTAGGCTTTTACCTTCAACGTAAGGGGCCGAACCAGTATAATCCTCGTGTCCTTTGTCCCGTTTAACCCCTTTAAGCTTCCTAGCTGCGATGGCTCCGCGACTAAGTCCTTGCACGAGGACATCTGCCGTGACAATTCCACGACACACACAGTACTCGAAGGATTTACAATAGAGTAGCAATCACACACTTATTACATCGATAGTCTCCAAAGAGAACTTATTACAATAAATATGGCTTAAGGCCATCTAATACGATAACAGCGGAAGGCTTGGAAGATAAAGTGAGTCCATCAACTCCAACGGCATGGTTGAGTGCACGACAACGGCCTAGCGAACCTTACTCTTCGTCTGAAAAGTCTGCAACATGATACGTTGCAGCCCGAAAACGGGTCAGCACATGGAATATGCTGGCAATGTAACACAGTAGAATAATGAACAGATAAATGCTATCACTATATGCATATATGGCTGGTGGAGGCTCTATGGTTAATATTTTTTTGCGAAAAGCCAATTTTTTCCTACAACAAAGGAATATATTTTATTTAACTATCATGGTAGTTGAAACATCATTGAGAAGGTTCCTCCAACTCAATCCCAATTAAAAGTAATTATCAACCCAATAAGTTAAATTAGAGTGATGAGATCCATATGATAATCCAAGAACCAGATACTCAAGATGTCCATAACCGGGGACACGGCTAACCATGATTAGTTTATACACTCTGCAGAGGTTTGCGCACTTTTCCCCACAAGACTCGATCTCCTCCTTTGGATTTCTCGCACTACATGGTGTTTGAGAAACGGATGACCGAGACACAGTCTTTCTGAAGCATTAACTCTAACCCTGGGTAGACAGTACCAACCTACATCCCCTACATCTGCTAGCCTACCACTGGAAGAGGTCATGCGACATACTCAACTATGCTAGAGCCCATAATAGCTTGCGGCTGCACACGGAAGTTTCTAGCATGAATAACCTTATGACCCCTTTGAGCCTGGGTGGCGGACCGTAGGATGATCACACGGGTACTCCGGGATATCCAAGGACAACACTGGATTCTCCAGGTGCCCACTAGCAATCCACCCAAGATGTGTATTAAAGTTGCCACCTTAAGTTAACCATTAATTAAACACTCACATCTGTCATGGATCTCTCAAACCAAACCACGTCTACGATCATAGCATGGCAATATAAGCATAACGTAGAAGACTCCCAAGGGTTTGCTAATAAACAGGGCAATAAGATCTACCTCATCATCTACTTCCCAATACCCACATGTTAATCACATCCTAATCATGCAATGCTTGAGGATTGGAACAAATGCATAAAAACTGGGTATGAAAAGAGTATGATCAATGTGTTACTTGCCTTGCTGACGATCCGCAAAACCTAGTGACTCGTAGCAGCACGCTTCGCACTCCGGAAATTCTATCGCAAACAAACAATAGCATATATAAGCAATCAAGCAAAGATGCATGGGTAAAACTCAAATAAGAAGATCTAACCAGAAAGTTCAACTGAAGAACTCCGGTTTGCAAAAAGAATCAAATCAAACGGAGCAACCAAACTCAAACTGCGAAAGAAACAAGATCCGATTACTAATCTGGACTAAATTCAATTTTATTGTACCAAAATCTTGTTCCAGTTGCATAAACAAAAAGAGAACTTCAAGACGCAGATCTAGGCGCTTGAATCACCTGATTTGGATAAACGAGCGAAAAGATAAACTAAAACGAAGTTTAGGGCAGAAATCGCGATCGAAAAATAACCGCAGAAAACCCTGGAAAAAGAAAAACTGACGGACAGGCTAACGAACGAACGTTCGCTGTCTGCGGCTAACGGACGAACAGCGTCCATTAAAACGAACGTACGGACGAACATCCGCGATTTAACCGAACCGAGAAAAAACCGAACCGGTAAAATAAAAAAACGCAACTATGGTTTTTTTAAACCGGGGTTTTACCTAAAAAACGAACGGCGAGATCCGTCGGCGGCGGCTCGGATTCCGGCGAGGCGAGGCACTCCGGCGGGGCGGCGGCTTGGCGGAGCGGGCGGCGGAGCAGCGGCGTGGAGCGGGCGGCGGCGGCGGCTGGTGGTGGTGGTGGGGGTCGAGGCGGCGGGGCGGGCGGCATATAAAGGGGCCGGGGGCGTGGCTTGGGGCAGGGGGCGACGAGGCGGAGGCGGCGTCGGACTCCTCCGGCGAGTCCGTCTCCGGCACGGGACGGGAAGGCGGCGTGGCTGGCAGCTGGGCCGGCTAGGCCTCGGCCGAGTGCGGTCCGGCGGAAGTTTTTTTTAAACATATTCCGCCGAAGATAAAATCCTAGAAAAATAAATAAAAAGCTAAAAATACCAAAACAAATTTTCACCGTCTAAATAAAATATTTAGGACAGGGTAAACATTTTCTTGGCCCTAAAATGCAATTTTGAATAAATGCATATTTTTCCTAATTCAAATAAAATGGCAAATAAAATCCAAATAAAGTTTATTTATTTGATTCTAACATTTTTCCTCCAATATTTTATTTTTTTGGAGAAGTCATATTATCTCCTCTCATATATATTTAACATGAAATAATTTCGGAGAGAAAAACAATTAAAACCAAATTGATCCTTGTTTCGATATTTGATAAAAATCAAATACAAAAACAGTGAAATCCCCAACTCTCTTCGTGGGTCCTTGAGTTGCTTAGAATTTCGAGGATCGCAAAGGAAAAAGGCAATAAAATATGATATGCATGAATGACCTATATATAACATTCCAAATTGAGAATTTGGGATGTTACAAACCTACCCCCCTTAAGATGAATCTCGCCCTCGAGATTCGGGTTGGCTAGAAAATAGGTGTGGGTGGTCCTTCCGTAAATCATCCTCTCATTCCCAGGTGGCTTCATCCTCGGTATGGTGGCTCCACTGAACTTTGCAAAACTTAATAAATTTGCTGCGAGTAACCCGGCTGGCAAACTCGAGAATCTTGACAGGTATCTCCTCATAGGTTAAATCACTATCCAACTAAATTGCTTCCAGGGGCACTGTATCTCCCAGAGGGATATCGGCCATCTCTGCATGGCACTTCTTCAACTGGGAAACATGAAACACATCATGAACTCCTGACAATCCTTCGGGTAATTCCAACTTGTAGGCAACCTCTCCCATACGCTCCAAAACTCGGTATGGTCCTACAAATCTCGGGGCTAACTTTCCCTTAACTCCAAAACGCTTAACTCCTCGCAGAGGAGACACTCGCAGATATGCTCTGTCTCTGATCTCATAGACTACCTCCTTGCATTTTGAATCGGCATAACTCTTCTGCCTGGACTGAGCCACCTTCAGTCTATCTCGAATCAGCTTAACCTTCTCTTCAGACTCTTTGATCAAATCCGGTCCAAACAACTGACGGTCTCCAACTTCATCCCACATCAACGGTGTTCTGCACCTTCTTCCATACAGGGCTTCGAACGGTGCCATCTACAAACTGGCCTGGTAGCTATTTTTGTATGAGAACTCCGCGTATGGCAAATTATCATCCCAACTAGACCCGTAGTCTAGCGCACAAGCTCTCAATATGTCCTCCAGAATCTGATTGACTCTCTCGGTCTGTCCATCTGTCTGTGGATGAAAAGTTGTACTGAACTCTAGCCTGGTTCCCAAAGTCTGGTGCAACTGATGCCAAAACTTTGAAGTAAACTGTGTTCCTCTATCTGATACGATGGTCCTCGGAACTCCATGCAGACACACGATCCTGGTCATATATATCTTGGCCAACTTCGCACTGGTATAGGTGGTTTTCACTGGGATAAAGTGAGCTACTTTGGTCAAGCGATCCATTACTACCCAGACAGAATCATATCCCGATCGGGTCCTGGGTAATCCGGTGATAAAATCCATGCCAAGCTTATCCCACTTCCATTCGGGTATCGGCATAGGCTGCAGTAGTCCTGCTGGTTTCTGATGTTCTGCCTTCACTCTCTGACATACGTCACATACAGCTACATACTCAGCAATATCCTTCTTCATACCAGTCCACTGGAAACGCTCTTTCAAATCCAAATACATCTTAGTGTTTCCGGGGTATATCAAGTACGGTGAGTCATGAGCTTCCTGTAGTATCAACTTCCTGATCTCTGCATTATTGGGCACATAAATGCGGTCCTCAATCCACAAGGTGTCGTGCTCATCCTCGCGAAAACCTTTGGCCTTTCCTTTGCTCATTCTCTCCTTTATCTTAGCAATTTCCTTGTCATCCTTCTGAGCTTCACGAATCTTTCCCAACAATGTCGACTGAACTTCCATTGCTGCAACAAAACCTCTAGGAACAATCTCCAAACAAAGTTCCCTGAGATCCTCGGCTAACTCCTTTGGCAATCCTCCTGTTACTAGGGTATTGGCATAACCCTTCCGGCTCAAAGCGTCTGCTACGACATTGGCCTTTCCTGGATGATAGTGCAGCTTCATATCATAATCCTTTATAAGTTCCAACCATCTCCTCTGCCTGAGGTTTAGCTCCTTCTGTGTGAAAATGTACTTCAAACTCTTATGATCCGTGTACACATCACAATGGTTTCCAATAAGGAAATGTCTCCAGGTTTTTAGTGCATGCACTACAGCTGCTAACTCTAAATCATGCGTGGCATAATTCAACTCATGCAGTCGAAGTTGACGTGAGGCATATGAAACAACTCTTCCGTCCGGCATAAGCATGTTGGAAATATTCCCTAGAGGCAATAATAAAATGGTTATTATTGTATTTCCTTGTTCATAATAATTGTCTATTGTTCATGCTATAATTGTATTAACTGGAAACCGTAATACATGTGTGAATACATAGACCACAACATGTCCCTAGTAAGCCTCTAGTTGACTAGCTCGTTGATCAATAGATGGTTATGGTTTCCTGACCATGGACATTGGATGTCATTGATAACGGGATCACATCATTAGGAGAATGATGTGATGGACAAGACCCAATCCTAAGCATAGCACAAGATCGTGTAGTTTGTTTGCTAGAGCTTTTCTAATGTCAAGTATCATTTCCTTAGACCATGAGATTGTGCAACTCCCGGATACCGTAGGAATGCTTTGGGTGTACCAAACGTCACAACGTAACTGGGTGGCTATAAATGTGCACTACAGGTATCTCCGAAAGTGTCTGTTGGGTTGGCACGAATCGAGACTGGGATTTGTCACTCCGCATGACGGAGAGGTATCTCTGGGCCCACTCGGTAATGCATCATCATAATGAGCTCAATGTGACTAAGGAGTTAGCCACGGGATCATGCGTTACGGTACGAGTAAAGTGACTTGCCGGTAACGAGATTGAACAAGGTATTGGGATACCGACGATCGAATCTCGGGCAAGTAACGTACCGATTGACAAAGGGAATTGTATACGGGATTGATTGAATCCTCTACATAGTGGTTCATCTGATGAGATCATCGTGGAACATGTGGGAGCCAACATGGGTATCCAGATCACGTTGTTGGTTATTGACCAGAGAGTCGTCTCGGTCATGTCTGCATGTCTCCCGAACCCGTAGGGTCTACACACTTAAGGTTCGGTGACGCTAGAGTTGTAGAGATATTAGTATGCGGTTAACCGAAAGTTGTTCGGAGTCCTGGATGAGATCCCGGACGTCACGAGGAGTTCCGGAATGGTCCGAAGGTAAAGATTTATATATGGGAAGTCCTATTTTGGCCACCGGAAAATGTTCGGGATTTTTCGGTATTGTACCGGGAATGTTCTAGAAGGTTCCGAAGTGGGGTCCACCTGCATGGGGGGCCCACATGAACATGGGTAGTGGGGGCAAGGCCCCACACCCCTGGTCAAGGCGCACCAAGATCCCACCTTAGAAGGAATAAGATCATATCCCGAATGGATAAGATCAAGATCCCTAAAAAAGGGGGATAACAATCGGTGGGGAAGGGAAATGATGGGATTTCTTTCCCCCACCTTTGCCAACGCCCCAATGGACTTGGAGGGAAAGAAACCAGCCCCCTCCACCCCTATATATAGTGGGGAGGCGCATGGGAGCAGCACCCCAAGCCCTGGCGCCTCCCTCCCTCCCGTGACACCTCTTCCTCCCCGCTTGCGCTTGGCGAAGCCCTGCCGGGATCCCGGTACTTCCACCACCACGCCGTCGTGCTGCTGGATCTCCATCAACTTCTCCTCCCCCTTGCTGGATCAAGAAGGAGGAGACGTCCCCGCTCCATACGTGTGTTGAACGCGAAGGTGCCGTCCGTTCGGCGCTAGGATCATCGGTGATTTGGATCACGACGAGTACGACTCCATCAACCCCGTTCTCTTGAACGCTTCCGCGCGCGATCTACAAGGGTATGTAGATGCACTCCCCTCTCTCTCGTTGCTAGATGACTCCATAGATTGATCTTGGTGATACGTAGAAAATTTTAAATTTCTGCTACGTTCCCCAACAAAGCACTCCTCCAAGTCCTAAGCGTGAAGCATCGCAATACACTTGGAAATCCTTGCGTATATCTGGCAGAATCAGCACTGGGGCTGTAGTCAGACGTTTCTTCAACTCCTGAAAACTGGCCTCACATACTTCTGTCCATTTAAATTTGGTGTCCTTCTTCAACAACTCTGTCATGGGCTTTGCAATCTTCGAGAAATTCTCAATGAATCTCCGGTAATATCCTGCGAGTCCAAGAAAACTGCGGATCTCTCCAACTGAGGTGGGTGCTAACCACTCAGTGACTGACTGAACCTTGGTGGGGTCTACTGCTATGCCTTCTCCTGATATAACATGTCCAAGGAATCCAACTTCCTTCAACCAAAACTCGCATTTGCTGAACTTGGCATACAACTGATGTTCCCTGAGCTTCTCGAGCACTAAACGCAAATGCTCCTTGTGTTCCTCTTCATCCTTTGAGTATACCAGAATATCAGCAATGAACACCACAAAAAACTTATCCAAGAACTCCATGAACACCGTATTCATCATACTCATGAAGTAAGCAGGGGCATTTGTCTGTCCAAATGACATACCGTGTACTCATAAAGCCCGTACCTTGTGGTGAAAGCTGTCTTAGGTATATCTTTTTCTCGAATCTTCAGCTGGTGGTATCCTGATCGCAAATCGATCTTCGAGAACACTTTAGCTCCTTGCAACTGGTCAAACAAATCATTGATCATCGGCAGTGGGTACTTGTTTTTTATCGTCACTTCATTCAATGCTCGATAATCAACAACCATCCTTAATGATCCATCCTTCTTCTCAACCAAGAGCACTGGGGCTCCCCATGGTGATGAATTTCGTCGAATGTAACCTTTCTCCAATAACTCCTTAATCTGCTTCTTGATCTCTTCTAGATCATTTGCGGGCATCCGGTAGGGTCTCTTTGATATAGGTCCGGTGCCTGGCAACAGTTCTATCAAGAACTCAATGTCTCGATCTAGCGGCATGCCTGGTAACTCCTCTGGAAAAACATCTAGGTAATCCTTCACAACAGGCACTTCCTCCTGAACAACTCTGGAGAGGGAATTTACTTGGGTTCTCCTTGGTGCATGCCTAGATACATACTTAATCCGTTTTCCCTCTGGGGTAGTGAGCAGAATTGACTTGCTAGCGCAATCAATGTTTCCTCCATACTTCGAGCCAATCCATTCCCAGTATCACATCCAATCCTGGGGATTCCAAAATTATTAGGTTTGAGGGGAAAACATGGTTGCCAATGGTTAAGGGTAACCGGTCGCACCATCGGCTGGCCATATACTCTGCACTGGGTGAGCTCACTAGCAAAGGTATCCTAAGGGCTAGGGTGGGTAACTTAAACTTGTCCACAAATCCCCTTGAAATGTATGAATGCGATGCACCAGTATCAAAAAGAACGAGAGCGGTAAATGGCTTAACCAAAAACTTACCGATAACTGCATCTGGCTGTTCTTCAACCTCCTCCACGTTCACGTGGTTCACTTGTCCCCTATTGAAAGGGTTGGGATTCTTCCCAGAGCTTCCATTGCCGTTTCCATTCTTCGCCTCAAGGCACTTAGTGGCGTGGTGTCCAGTCTTCCCGCACTTGAAACAAGTAATGTGACTTAGGTCCTTCTTGGCGGGCGTGGCTGGATTAGAGCGGTTCTGATTGCTGCTTGCTCCATTTCCATTCCCATTCTTTGGGCCATTATGATTATGAGAGCTTCCTCCATTGTGAGTGTGGCCTCCATGGTTATGGGTAAGTCCTCCCGAGTTCGGGGTAAAGCGGGCTTTCTGCTGAGCTCCTGAATTGTACTTCCCTTGTCCATACTTCCTCTTGTGGCTCTCTATCTGCTGCTGCTTCCCGTCAATCATAAGAGCCTTATCTACCAACTCCTGGTAGTTGTTAAAGGTCGCCACCATCAACTGCATACTCATCTCATCGTTCAGCCCTTCCATAAACTTCTCCTGCTTTGCAGCATCTGTGGCCACATCATCTGGGGCATAGCAACATAACTTGCTAAACTCATCCACGTACTGGGCTACAGTACGGTTCCCCTGGCGTAAGTTGCGAAACTCACGCTTCTTCATGCTCATTGCTCTAGTTGAGACATGAGCTGTGCGGAAAGCTTGCTGAAACTGCTCGCAAGTGACATTGGCTATAGGGAAAGTGGCTGTGTAATTCTCCCACCATGAGGCCGCTGGTCCATCCAATTGATGTGCGGCAAAACGCACCTTCTCAGCATCTGTGCAACCTGCAGTGGTCAACTCCCTTCCAATCCTACGTAGCCAGTCATCCGCAACTATTGGCTCGGTGCTATTGGAAAACACCGGCGGCTGCAACCTCAGAAAACGGGCTAAGTTGTCAACTGGAGGTGGTGGCGGTGGGTTGTCGTTGTTGTTGTTGTTGTTGTTGTTGTTGTTGTTGTTGCCTTGGTTCTGAACTAACAACTGCATCAAGGCATTCTGTTGCTGGATCAACTGAGTGAGCTCCGGTGGGAATACAAATCCGGTATCACGTCTCGGAGGCATCTGATGGGTTTAGAGGGAAGAGATTAGAATAGAATGAAGTCTAGTGAGAAAGCACTACCCATATGCTCATGAGACAAACACAATCATATCATATCACTCAATCAATCAAGGAAGGGCATACAATCGATCTAACTATCGTTACAGTGCTCAGACTACTACTGTATACATGGGGGAATACTACTTGATCATATGGTGGTCTACTAGAAATTTTGATCGGTGGAAGACTCCATGATATCTGCTCCAGCTTCGTCTTCATAGTCATCATCACTACTGTCAGGGTTGGAGTCGGTGTCGTTGATGATGATGTAGTCTTCAGAACGTATCTCCTTGGGTTCATCGTCATCTCTTCCTGGTGCGGGGTCTCCTAGGAATACTCCGAGCTTCTTAATCAGGTCGTCATTCTTCTCCAATAGTATTGCGATTTCCTCCTCGTATCCGTCGCGTGTAGACTTGAGTTCCTCCTCTACCTCCATGTTCCTGGTCATCGCCTTCTTCAAATCTATCATGTTTGCGCACATCTGGTTCTCCTGGCGTCGAATGTGCTGGTTTAACTCCTGGATGAAAGCTGCAATGGACATGTCCTTCCTGGTGCTGATCATCTCCCATTGCTCATCTCGGCGCCCACATATCTGGTAGATAGTGTCCTTCAGCTCCTGTTTGTAGACTTCTCCGATACGTCCCATAGCAATGTGGGCTGCCATGCTTTTGCCTAGACTCCAGGTTGGTGCATCAAAGGAAAACTCTATGGGCTCAGTGACTGGCGTGAACGTCCTTCCTGGAACTTGAACTCGAATCATCCAACACTCCTCTTCTGGTAAAGTGGCGGTGTAGGTCCCGGTGAAGCTTGGTATTCCGATGTTCAGGTACCTAGTGACTTCCTTCAAGTGTCGTCCAAAGGGTGTGTCTTCATCCGGTTGTGCAAACTTGTTCCTTGAGTCTACCATCCTATATTGTGGAAAATGGAGAGGAGTCAGAAATGAGTAGACAAGAGTGACCTATGGCTCATCTTAGTGGTCGTGTCCTACATTCAGCGTGTGCTCTGATACCATCTTGTAGCGACCCGACCTCACACGGTCAAGTCTCTGTGCTTCAGTGTCATCCCTGGATCGGTAATGCTGACACACACAGTACTCGAAGGATTTATAACAGAGTAGCAATCACACACTTATTACATCGATAGTCTCCAAAGAGAACTTATTACAATAAATATGGCTTAAGGCCATCTAATACGATAACAGCGGAAGGCTTGGAAGATAAAGTGAGTCCATCAACTCCAATGGCATGGCTGAGTGCACGACAACGGCCTAGCGAACCTTACTCTTTGTCTGAAAAGTCTGCAACATGATACGTTGCAGCCCGAAAACGGGTCAGCACATGGAATATGCTGGCAATGTAACACAGTAGAATAATG
The DNA here is from genome assembly GCF_018294505.1 of Triticum aestivum. Classification (NCBI taxonomy): domain Eukaryota; kingdom Viridiplantae; phylum Streptophyta; class Magnoliopsida; order Poales; family Poaceae; genus Triticum; species Triticum aestivum. The sequence continues at coordinate 34,973,208 of NC_057799.1, forward strand.
AACAGATAAATGCTATCACTATATGCATATATGGCTAGTGGAGGCTCTATGGTTAATATGTTTTTTTTTGCGAAAAGCCAATTTTTTCCTACAACAAAGGAATATATTTTATTTAACTATCATGGTAGTTGAAACATCATTGAGAAGGTTCCTCCAACTCAATCCCAATTAAAAGTAATTATCAACCCAACAAGTTAAATTAGAGTGATGATATCCATATGATAATCCAAGAACCAGATACTCAAGATGTCCATAACCGGGGACATGGCTAACCATGATTAGTTTATACACTCTGCAGAGGTTTGCGCACTTTTCCCCACAAGACTCGATCTCCTCCGTTGGATTTCTCGCACTACATGGTGTTTGAGAAATGGATGACCGAGACACAGTCTTTCAGAAGCATTAACTCTAACCCTGGGTAGACAGTACCAACCTACATCCCCTACATCTGCTAGCTTACCACTGGAAGAGGTCATGCGACATACTCAACTATGCTAGAGCCCATAATAGCTTGCGGCTGCACACGGAAGTTTCTAGCATGAATAACCTTATGATCCCTTTGAGCCTGGGTGGCGGACCGTAGGATGATCACACGGGTACTCCGGGATATCCTAGGACAACACTGGATTCTCCAGGTGCCCACTAGCAATCCACCCAGATGTGTATTAAAGTTGCCACCTTAAGTTAACCATTAATTAAACACTCACATCTGTCATGGATCTCTCAAACCAAACCACGTCTACGAGCATAGCATGGCAATATAAGCATAACGTAGAAGTAACTCCCAAGGGTTTGATAATCAACAGGGCAATAGACTCTACCTCATCATCTACTTCCCAATACCCACATGTTAATCACATCCTAATCATGCAATGCTTGAGGATTGGAACTAATGCATAAAAACTGGGTATGAAAAGAGTATGATCAATGTGTTACTTGCCTTGCTGACGATCCGCAAAACCTAGTGACTCGTAGCAGCACGCTTCGCACTCCGGAAATTCTATCGCAAACAAACAATAGCATACATAAGAAATCAAGCAAATATTCATGGGTAAAACTCAAATAAGAAGATCTAACCAGAAAGTTCAACTGAAGAACTCCGGTTTGCAAAAAGAATCAAATCAAACAGAGCAACGAAACTCAAACTGCGAAAGAAACAAGATCCGATTACTAATCTGGACTGAAGTCAAATTTTACAGTACCAAAATATTGTTCCAGTTGGTTAAACAAAAAGAGAACTTTGAGACGAAGATCTAGGCGCTTGAATCACCTGATTTGGATAAACGAGGGAAAAGATAAACTAAAAAAAAGTTTAGGGCAGAAATCGCGATCAAAAAATAACCGCGGAAAACCCTGGAAAAACAAAAACTGACGAACAGGCTAACAAACGAACGTTCGCTGTCTGCGGCTAACGGACGAACAGCGTTCATTAAAACGAACGTATGGACGAACGTCCATGATTTAACCGAACCAGTAAAATAAAAAAACGCAACTAGGGTTTTTTATTAAAAAACCGGGGTTTTACCTAAAAACCGGAAAAAAAACGAACGGCGAGATCCGTCGGCGGCGGCTCGGATTCCGGCGAGGCGAGGCACTCCGGCGGGGCGGCGGCTCGTCGGAGCGGGCAACGGCGCGGCGCGGGCGGCGGCGGCGGCTGGTGGTCGTGGGGGGTCGAGGCGGCGGGGCGGGCGGCATATAAAGGGGTCGGGGGGCGTGGCTTGGGGCAGGGGGCGACGAGGCGGAGGCGGCGTCGGACTCCTCCGGTGAGTCCGTCTCCGGCACGGGACGGGAAGGCGGCGCGGCTGGCAGCTGGGCCGGTTGGGCCTCGGCCCAGTGCGGTCCGGCGGGAGTTTTTTTTTAAAACATATTCCGCCGAAGATAAAATCCTAGAAAAATAAATAAAAATCTAAAAATACCCAAACAAATTTTCACCGTCTAAATAAAATATTTAGGACAGGATGAACATTTTCTTGGCCCTAAATTGCAATTTTGAAAAAATGCATATTTTTCCTAATTCAAATAAAATTGCAAATAAAATCCAAATAACGTTTATTTATTTGATTCTAACATTTTTCCTCCAATATTTTATTTGTTTTGGAGAAGTCATATTATCTCCTCTCATATATATTTAACATGAAATAATTTCGGAGAGAAAAACAATTAAAACCAAATTGATCCTTGTTTCGATATTTGATAAAAATCAAATACAAAAACAGTGAAATCTCCAATCTCTCTGTGGGTCCTTAAGTTGCTTAGAATTTCAAGGATCGCAAACGAAAAAGACAATAAAATATGATATGCATGAATGACCTATATATAACATTCCAAATTGAGAATTTGGGATGTTACAGCGATAATAGTCATACTGCTTACCAGCATGTCATACTATGATTCAGCGGTATTGTTGGATGAAGCGGCTCAGACCGACATTACGCGTACGCTTATGCGAGACTGGTTCTACCGACGTGCTTCGCACACAGGTGGTTAGTGGGTGCCTGTTTCTCCAACTTTAGTTGAATCGAGTGTGACTACGCCCGGTCCTTCTTGAAGGTTAAAACAGCACACTTGACAAAGAATCGTTGTGTTTTTTATGCTTAGGTAAGAACGGTTCTTGCTAAGACCGTAGCAGCCACGTAAAACTTGCAACAACAAAGTAGAGGACGTCTAACTTGTTTTTGCAGGGCATGTTGTGATGTGATATGGTCAATACATGATGATATAAATTGTTGTATGAGATGATCATGTGTTGTAACAGAGTTATCGGCAACTGGCAGGAGCCATATGGTTGTCGCTTTATTGTATGCAATGCAATCGCCATGTAATTGCTTTACTTTATCATTAAGCGGTAGCGATAGTCGTGATAGCAATAGTTGGCGAGACGACAACGATGCTTCGATGGAGATCAAGGTGTCAAGCCGGTCACGATGGTGATCATGACGGTGCTTTGGAGATAGAGATCAAAGGCACAAGTTGATGATAGCCATATCATATCACTTATATTGATTGCATGTGATGTTTATCCTTTATACATCTTATTTTGCTTAGTTCAGCGGTAGCATTATAAGATTATCTCTCACTAAATTTCAAGGTATAAGTGTTCTCCCTGAGTATGCACCGTTGCGACAGTTCATCGTGCCGAGACACCACGTGATGATCGGGTGTGATAAGCTCTACGTTCACATACAACGGGTGCAAGCCAGTTTTGCACATGCAGAATACTCGGGTTAAACTTGACGAGCCTAGCATATGCAGATATGGCCTTGGAACACTGAGACCGAAAGGTCGAGCGTGAATCATATAGTATATATGATCAACATAGTGATGTTCACCATTGAAAACTACTCCATCTCACGTGATGATCGGACATGGTTTAGTTGATTTGGATCACGTGATCACTTAGATGATTAGAGGGATATCTATCTAAGTGGGAGTTCTTAAGTAATATGATTAATTGAACTTAAATTTATCATGAACTTAGTCCTGATAGTATTTGCGTCACTATGTTGTAGATCAATAGCTCGCGATGTAGCTCCCCGTTTATTTTTTATATGTTTCTAGAGAAAAATAAGTTGAAAGATGATAGTAGCAATGATGCAGACTTGGTCTGTGATCAGAGGATTATCCTCATTGCTACACAGGAGAATTATGTCCTTGATGCACCGCTAGGTGACAGACCTATTGCAGGAGCATATACAGACGTTATGAACGTTTGACAACGCTCGGTATGATGACTACTTGATAGTTTAGTGCACCATGCTTTACGGCTTAGAACCGGGATTTCAAAAGCGTTTTGAACACCACGGATCATATGAGATGTTCCAAGAGCTGGAATTGGTATTTCAGACTCATGCCTGAGTCGAGAGGTATGAGACCTCTGACAAAGTACTTAGCCTACAAGATGGAGGAGAATATCTCAACTAGTGAGCATGTGCTCAGAATGTTTGAGTACTACAATTGCTTGAATCAAGTGGGAGTTAATCTTCCAGATAAGATAGTGATTGACAGAGTTCTCTAGTCACTATTACCAAGTTACTAGAACTCCGTGATGAACTATAATATGCAAGGGATAGATTCCCAAGCTCTTCCCGATGCTGAAATCGGCGAAGGTAGAAATCAAGAAAAAGCATCAAGTGTTGATGGTTGACAAGACCGCTAGTTTCAACTAAAAGGGCAAGGGAAAGAAAGGGAACTTCAAGAAAGAATGGCAAGCAAGTTGCCACTCCCATGAAGAAGCCCAAAGCTAGACCCAAGCCCTAGATACTTGGCGGATAAGAAGGATGGCAAAGTGAACAAAGGTATATTGGATATACATGTTATTGATGTGTACTTTACTAGTGTTTATAGCAACCCCTCGTTATTTGATACTGCTTCAGTTGCTAAGAGTAGTAACCCGAAACGGGAGTTGCAAAATAAACAGAGTATAGTTAAGGGCAAGGTGATGATGTGTGTTGGAAGTGATTCCAAGGTTGATAAGATCACCATCGCACACTCCCTTTACCTTCGGGATTAGTGTTGAACCTAAAATAAATGTTATTTGGTGTTTGCGTTGAGCATGAATATGATTGGATCATGTTTATTACAATACGGTTATTCATTTAAGTCAAAGAATAATTGTTGTTCTATTTACATGAATAAAACCTTCTATGGTCATACACTCAATATAAATGGTTTATTGAATCTCGATCATAGTGATACACATATTCATAAATATTGAAGCCAAAAGATGCAAAGTTAATAATGTTAGTGCAACTTCTTTGTGGCACTGCCGTTTAGGTCATATTGGTGTAAAGCGCATGAAGAAACTCCATGCTGATGGGCTTTTGGAATCACTTGATTATGAATCACTTGATTATGAATCACTTGATGCTTGCGAACCATGCCTCATGGGCAAGATGACTAAGACTCCGTTCTCTGGAACAATGGAGCAACCAACTGACTTATTGAAAATAATACATACTGATGTATGCAGTCCAATGAGTGTTGAGGCTCACGGTGGGTATCGTTATTTTCTGACCTTCACAGATGATTTGAGCAGACATGGGTATATCTACTTGATGAAACATAAGTCTGAAACATTTGGAAAGTTCAAAGAATTTCAGAGTGAAGTGAAAAATCATCGTAACAAAAAATTAAGTTTCTACGATCTGATTGTGGAGGTGAATATTTGAGTTATGAGTTTGGTATTCATTTGAAACAATGTGGAATAGCTTCGCAACTCACGCCACTTGGAACACCACAGTGAAATGGTGTGTCCGAATGTCGTAACCATACTTTATTAGATATGGTGTGATCTATGATGTCTCTTACCGATTTACCACTATCGTTTTGGGGTTATGCATTAGAGACAACTGCATTCACGTTAAATAGGGCACCATCTAAATCCGTTGAGACGACACCATATGAATTGTGGTTTGGCAAGAAACCTAAGCTGTCGTTTCTTAAAGTTTGGGGTGGCAATGCTTATGTGAAAAAGTTTCAACCTGATAAGCTCGAACCCAAATCGGAGAAATGTGTCTTCATAGCATACCCAAAGGAAACTGTTGGGTACACCTTCTATCACAGATCCGAAGACAAGATAGTCATTGCTAAAAATGGATACTTTCTAGAGGAGTTTCTCTCGAAAGAAGTGAGTGGGGGGAAAGTAGAACTTGAAGAGGTAATTGTACCTTCTCCCGAATTGGAAAGTAGTTCATCACACAAATCAGTTCCAGTGATTCCTACACCAATTAGTGAGGAAGCTAATGATAATAATCATGAAACTTCAGATCAAGTTACTACCGAACCTCATAGGTCAACCAGAGTATGGTCTGCACCAAAGTGGTATGGTAATCCTGTTCTAGAAGTCATGTTACTAGACCATGACGAACCTACGAACTATGAGGAAGAGATGATGAGCCCATATTCCGCGAAATGGCTTGAGGCCATGAAATCTGAGATAGGATCCATATATGAGAACGAAGTGTGGACTTTGGTGGACTTGCCTGATGATCGGCAAGCCATTAAGAATAAATGGATCTTAAAGAGGAAGACGGACGCTGATAGTAGTGATACTTAAAAGTCTGTCCGATATCTACAAAGCTCGAATTGTCAAAAAAGGTTTTCGACAAGTTCAAGGTGTTGACTACGATGAGATTTTCTCACTTGTATCGATGCTTAAAAGTCTGTCCGAATCATGTTAGCAATTGCCGCATTTTATGAAATTTGGCAAATGGATGTCAAACCTGCATTCCTTAATGGATTTCTTAAAGAAGAGTTGTATATGATGCAACCAGAAGGTTTTGTCGATCCTAAAGGTGCTAACAAAGTGTGCAAAGCTCCAGTGATCCATCTATGGACTGGTGCAAGCATCTCGGAGTTGGAATATACGCTTTGATGAGTTGATCAAAGCATATAGTTTTATACAGACTTGCGGTGAAGCCTGTATTTACAAGAAAGTGAGTGGGAGCACTACAACCTTTCTGATAAGTATGTGTGAATGACATATTGTCAATCAGAAATGATGTAGAATTTTCTGGAAAGCATAAAGGAGTGTTTGAATGGAGTTTTTCAAAGAAAGACCTCGATGAAGCTGCTTACATATTGAGCATCAAGATCTATGGAGATAGATCAAGATGCTTGATAAGTTTTTTCAATGAGTACATACCTTGACAAGCTTTTGAAGTAGTTCAAAATGGAACAATCAAAGAAAGAGTTCTTGCCTGTGTTGCAAGGTGTGAAGTTGAGTAAGACTCAAAGCCCGACCACGGCAGAAGATAGAGAGAGAATGAAAGTCATTCCCTATGCCTCAGCCATAGGTTCTATAAAGTATGCCATGCTGTGTACCAGACCTATTGTATACCCTGCCCTAATTTTGGCAAGGGAGTACAATTTTGATCTAGGAGTAGATCACTAGACAGTGGTCAAAATTATCCTTAGAGGACTATGGAAATATTTCTCAGTTATGGAGGTGATAAAGAGTTCGTCGTAAAGAGTTACGTCGATGCAAGCTTTGACACCGATCTGGATGACTCTAAGTCACAATCCGGATACATATTGAAAGTGGGAGCAATTAGCTAAAGTAGCTCCGTGCAGAGCATTGTAGACATAGAAATTTGCAAAATACATACGGATCTGAATGTGGCAGACCCGTTGACTAAACTTCTCTCACAAGCAAAACATGATCACACCTTAGTACTCTTTATGTGTTAATCACATGGCGATGTGAACTAGATTATTGACTCTAGTAAACCCTTTGGGTATTGGTCACATGGCGATGAGAACTATAGAGTGTTAAATCACATGACGATGTGAACTAGATTATTGACTCTTGTGCAAGTGGGAGACTGGAGGAAATATGCCCTAGAGGCAATAATAAAGTTGTTATTTATATTTCCTTATATCATGATAAATGTTTATTATTCATGCTAGAATTGTATTAACCGGAAACTTTATACATGTGTGAATACATAGACAAAACAGAGTGTCCCTAGTATGCCTCTACTTGACTAGCTCGTTAATCAAAGATGGTTAAGTTTCCTAGCCATAGACATGTGTTGTCATTTGATGAACGGGATCACATCATTAGAGAATGATGTGATGGACAAGACCCATCCGTTAGCTTAGCATAATGATCATTTAGTTTTATTGCTATTGCTTTCCTCATGACTTATACACGTTCCTATGACTATGAGATTATGCAACTCCCGAATACCGGAGGAACACTTAGTGTGCTATCAAACGTCACAACGTAACTGGGTGATTATAAAGATGCTCTACAGGTGTCTCCGATGGTGTTTGTTGAGTTGGCATAGATCGAGATTAGGATTTGTCACTCCGATTGTTGGAGAGGTATCTCTGGGCCCTCTTGGTAATGCACATCACTATAAGCCTTGCAAGTATTGTGACTAATGAGTTAGTTATGGGATGATGCATTACAGAACGAGTAAAGAGACTTGCTGGTAACGATATTGAAGTAGGTATGGAGATACCGACGATCGAATCTCGGGCAAGTAACTTACCGATGACAAAGGGAACAACGTATGTTGTTATGCGGTTTGACCGATAAAGATCTTCATAGAATATGTGGGAGCCAATATGAGCATCCAGGTTCCGCTATTGGTTATTGGTCGGACATGAGTCTCGGTCATGTCTACATAGTTCTCGAACCCGTAGTGTCGTGGAATTGTCACGGCAGATGTCCTAGTGTGAGGACTTAGTCATGAGGCCAACGCATCTATGTGGTAGCTTGAGAGGGGTTGAGCGGAATCGATAGACGCAATAGAAGACAATGATTTAGACAGCTTCGGGCCCCGGGAAACATCATCCGGTAATATCCCTACATGTTGTTTGTGGCTAGGTCTCATTATGCTCATGAGGGAGACGCCGCATAAGCCGGCCCTCCTCTAGTTGTGTCTAGCCTTAGCTATTATTTTCTTGCTTTCTCCCTCTTTGGGGAGCCCTGCCCCTCCTTATATATGTTGAAGGGACGGGTTACATGTGGAGTCCTATTAGGATTAGGACTAGTCTACCTTCTAATACAAACCGGATAAAAGTCCAGGTCTTAACTCCTTGTAAGGTAAATATTCCTTATGCCTTTCCTTGTAAACCGGCCTACCATAGTATGAACCGACCTTCTGGGCCTTGGGCCTTGTCATCCGTCTGTCCCGCCCGCCGGGTTACCAGTGAGTCGCCAAGTCCGGCCGGGTTATACTTCGTGTCGGGTTACGCCGCGGGGTATATCCCCGATATTAGCCCCTAGTTTAATTTGGATTTATCCATGTTCCAACATAAACACAAGAACAAATTTGGCGGGTTGTGCTCCGGTTTAAATATTCTTATAAACCGGCACTTGATCATCCTTAAGTCCTTGTCATTTCTTCCTTCTGAAAAATCCAAGTCAATATACCAGCTTCATAATCAATTTGCTTGCAGAAGATATTTTGTAAATAAAGAATCCATTTGAATCGGCCTTCAATGCTCTGATTTGACAAAAATATTGGTCTTCAAATATTCAACTGATATCAGCCGGTTTGAAAATGTAGAACTTGCTGGTTTATCATTGCCAAAATTGCCGGGTTATAAAAACTGATGATCCCGGGTCATCACCGTTTATAGACACCGGGTTATGATTGTTGCCAATACCGGGTCACACAATTAATCTTCCTGATTTGCCCAAAACTGAGAATTTGAAAATGTTCCTCCTTTATATGCACATTACCTGTAGCCCGCAAGTCTTAAGAGGAGAACATAGTGATAGCTTAAGACTTGTTTCAATATAAATGTTGCAACCTTGAAGAAATCCAGATTGTTCATCTTAGTCACTAGTCACAACTGAATATTCCACATATGTAGCCCCCAAGTGCCAGGTTGATATGCTTGCAGCAACCGGGGACTTGAAATTGCCTGATGCTCAAAAAACTTCAACCAGTGTAGCCCCCAAGGGCCGGGTCATTATGCAATAATGAGCAGGGATTTTATAAATATGATCATGTAGATTTGAACAGCCACGTGTAGCCCCCAAGGGCCGGCTTAGTAAGATAATATTGAGCTGGGACTTTATATATACTTCATTGAAAATAACATCATATGTGTAACCCCCATCATGGGGCTTGAACCCACGTCCACAAGGTTAAGAGCTTTGTGCTTTACCAACTGAGCAATAAACCTTTCAATATAATGGATTAAAGCTTGTGTACCTTAAAAATTTTGACAGGAGCAATTGGTAGCCCCCAGGGGCCGGCTCATTATGATGTGATGAGTCGGGTCTTCAATAAGGCCAGTAAAAATGACTTTGCATTAGCCCCCAAGTGCCATGGTGCATGCTGGCAGTGACATGGGACTTGCATATTGATGTAATCTCAATTTGAATAATGTAGCCCCCAAATGTCGGGCCGTAAGCCTGCAGCGACTCGGGACTATTCCTTCCATTGTAGAATAAACCATATCCATTGATAAAATAATAGCCATTGCGCTCAAGCGACTTTGAAAACCTCAATCATAATACTGGTTATTGATAACCATAATAAAATCCATCCATGTTGGCTATTTGAAGATTTGAATAATATAATCCAATGATTTATGAATGCATGATTCTAATGGCGCAATCCAAATATATACTGGCGACTTATAGTCCCAAACTCGTCCGGGTTAATAAACACTGGATAATTTATCATTATACTGGCGATTTATAGCCGAAAGCCAGGCCGAGTTAATAAACGCCGGTGATTTATAATCATGCTTTATTCAACCTGTTTCTGCATACAACAAGTTTAAAGTGTCCTGCCAGTTTACCGCCGGACGGGTCATAATGCCCAACATATAACCCGGGTTTATAACCAAGGCTGCAGTTAAGAATAATCAAATATGAAATATATCATACCAGTGACATTGAATCACATCGTTGGTTTACCAACTTTTTGTAGTAAGGGTGATAACCCTAATCATGAGTACTAATAACTCCTTCCATATTGTGTCGGTTATGATAAAACTGTACCGTGTTGTGATAAACACCGGATTATCCATATATAACACTGGCGACTTATATTCGAAACCAGACCGGGTTAATAAGCGCTAGATTATAACTGATCATGTACTAACAACTTGTAGTTGAAAGCCGAGCCGGGTTAATGAACGCTGGTTTATCAAAAACATTATAAATCTCATCAAAGGAGAAAAAACTTGGCAAATAAAAGCATATGAAAACTTGTAGTCGAGGCTTTTCACGGGCTGCCAGGCCCCAAATCGAGGCTTTTCATGGGCTGCCAGGCCACTGAGTTAAACCATTTTATAAAACCTTTTAAGATGGACCTCAATCTTTAACCAATCGTCATTTTAACTTTGACAAGTTCAGGGTCTATGACATTGACTTGTCAAGAGTTCGGCGGGTCATGCCAGGTTTACCTGGACGGAGTGGCTTACTTAAAAAGGCAGGATAACCCGGGGTTTTAGGTGAATACACCTGGCTTCCAAGCCGTGGCTTGATAGCCTATTACAAGTGTAGATTCTTTGTTCATTGCAAAGCAAAGAATCCCCAAGCAATATTTTGAGCTGTGCTCAGCGGGTGACTATGTTTGAGTTGTGCTTTTGCAACACTCTCTTTGGCCCCTAAATAATGTCCTTTTGGCTTTACGCCGATCAAGAGGTGTAGCTATGGTTCAAATACGACCAAGCCCCCAAGTAATTTCCCTGGTGGCTTTACGCCGATCAAGAGGTGTAGCTATGGTTCGAATACAACCAAGCCCCCAAGTGATTCTTCATATATGACTTTATAAGCCGGATCAATGAGCAAACAGAACTCCGCTTTATAAACAGAAGCCCCCACGTGATCAATAATATGATAAGCCAATAAGGCAGGATACCCATGTCTGAACCGCGCATCATGGCAGCAGGTCCTCTTCAGCAACCTTTAACTTTTTGCAATTGATAAATTCTTCTTGAACCGAGATTTTGAACCGGATATTGAGAGCTTCAAAGCTTTATGGGAGACATCTTTCCCTTGAACGGGATTTTAAACCGGAATCTTCATTTTCACCCGGAAATTTTCTGACGGCCTTTAAACTCGAACTTGCGAGAAGTTAATTCCTTTTTGAACCGGACATTTTTAAACCGGATTTGAGAGCTTCAGAGCTTTGTGGGAGAACAGATTTCCCTTGAACCGGATTGTAAACCGGATATTTGAGAGCTTCAGTGAGACTGACTTCCCTTGAGCCGGATTTTAAACCGGAATTCTTTCTGATGACCCGGAACTTCTTCATTGAGCCGGGATTTTGTAACTGTCATATACTTTCTAAGCCGGAAATTTTCTGACGGCCTTTAAATTTTCATAAATATAACAGTAGCCTCCGGGACCGAGTTATCTTTCCCTCCATCGTCCTGGGGTACTTAAATTTGCTGAAACTGGCAAGATTTGCTGAGTCATGTCATCATAGCCCCCGAGTCTCAAAGGTGACTCGAGGAGTTCCCCATATTTGACCGTGATATAAACCGGCATAACTTGTATATAATTGGTGTTGATAGCACGACGTGAATCCACAGAAGGTTGAGGTGACTGCGGCGGGTTATAAATGATCCCGTATGAGCCGTGTCAGCAACTCGGCCAATGGTTCCTTCCAACTGGTGATTTGAAGTTAACCAAACTGTAGTGGCGGCGACTTGCGCGCCTGCCCATTGAACCATCTAGTGCAGACGGCGGTTAATAGTATATGATAATTTGCCTCCATTTTGTTGAAAGAAAAACCGGGCTACCTGTTAGACTTCGTATTGTAGCCCTACTGTGTAAACCATACCTTATTGGTATTGGACTTGTATGTCATCATTATATATATGTGATAGGCCACCCCTTTGAGGGTTGAGCCAGTTCCCCCAAAACCTATGTTTTAATGGTATCGAGTCTAACCTAGGTCCGCCACCTCCACCCCACCCGCCGCCGCCGCCGCACCAAAACCCTAAACCGTAGGGCTGCCGCCGCCGGCGCCATGACCGCTTCCGCTTCAGGCGCCGCCAGCTCCGGGTCTATCCCCACGTCGCTTGCCGCCCTCCTCAACCTCCCACCTCGCCCCCTAGCTCCGTCAGTGCCTCAGTTCTTCGGCACCATCGCTGACGGCTCCCTGTTTTCAGCGCCAATCCCACCGTCACCGCCCGCGATGGCCTCAGCACCAGTCGCACCGCCGCCGCCCGCGGTGGCCTCCTTTGGATCCTCCTCGACACTCGCCGTCATCCCGGCGACCTCGAGGGAGACGCTGCCCACGGAGCCACCCGCGGCCTCGCTCACGGCACCACCCGCGGCCGTGATCCCGATCGTCCCCGCGCCGCCACCCGCGGCATCGGTCGCGGTCGTGGATCCTGTCGCGGCTCTGCCGCCAATCGTCCCTGCCGCTGGCGCAATCACGCCCACCGGGCCGTTCCACTTCGACAACTTGATCGCCATCCGACTCACGCCGGACAACTACTTGTTCTGGCGCGCCAAGGTCCTACCGCTGCTACGCAGCCGGTCTCTCCTCGGGTTTGTTGATGGTTCGCTACCGTGTCCTCCGCAGGTCATCCCTACCGTCCACGGCCCGGCCATCAACCCGGAACACCGTATGTGGCTGCAGCAGGACCAGGCGATCCTCTTTGCCATCCAGGGTTCCCTCGGCGACGAGGTCGCTGGCCTTTGTCTCTTCGCTGCCACCTTCATGGACGCCTGGACGACCCTGGAGCACGCCTTTGCCCAGGTCTCTACCTCCCGCTCGATGGCCCTTCGCAGCGAACTCGTCGACATCAAGAAGCTGGACTCCTCCGCTACGACCTACTTCAACAAGATGAAGGTGCTTGCGGACACTCTCACCTCTATTGGTCGGCCGCTTAGCGACGAGGAGTTCGCCGGCTTCGTCATCAAAGGCCTCGACGCCGACTACAACAATCTCGCCGAGGCCGTCCACAACGCCAAGCCAGTGATGCCTCCTCACGAGCTCTACTCACGCCTCCTCTTCACCGAGCAACGCGTCGAGGCTCGTCGCTCCTCCACCACCATCACCGCCCAGCCGGCAGCCTTCTGGGCCTCTCGTGGCCAGCGCCCACCTGCCCCGTCACCTGGCAAGGCAGCCCCGCCCCCTGCATCGACCCTGGGTGGTGTGCCAGCTATGTGGTCGTGAACGCCATGTCGCCTCCAAGTGTCACCGCCGCTTTCAGAGGAGCTTCCTTGGCATTGGCAATGACGGCAAGGGCAACGAGCGCCAGTTTGCCATGGCAGACTTTGGTCCTCCCGCCGCTGCCCCGGCTGCCCACATCGCTGCCGCCCCGTCTGCCCACATCGCCGCAAGGGCAAGGACCCGCGCGTCGAGCAGGGATACACACCATCCTACCATGTTGATCCAGCCTGGTACATGGACACCGGCGCCACGGATCACATGACGAACGAGCTCAACAAACTCTCCACCTACCAGCCCTACTATGGGCACGATCAGGTTCACACCGCCAATGGCGTAGGTATGCCCATCTCTCATATTGGCCAAGCATCTCTTTTAACTAGTCATCCCTCTAGGCAGCTCCGTCTTCGTAATGTTTTACGGGTACCCTCGGTAACTCGCAATCTTTTATCTGTCCCTAAGCTCACCCTTGATAATCATGTCCTATGTGAATTTCACCCTTTTAATCTTTTTGTTAAGGATCGAGCAACCCGGGACGTTCTACTTAGTGGCCGGTTGAGCCAAGGCTTGTACCGTTTGGAGGATCCATCCGCCCCGTGCGTCTTCAGCAGTGTTCGTGTGTCGCCTTCCCAGTGGCACTCTCGCTTTGGTCACCCCTCCACACCCATCGTTCGCCACATAATCCACCGTCATGAGCTGCCATTAGTGTCTAGCAATAAAGAGATGTCCGTGTGTGATGCCTGTCAGCAAGGCAAGAGTCATCAGCTACCTTTTGTTTCATCTACTAGAGAAGTAAAGAACCCTCTTGAAATTGTGTTTTCTGATGTGTGGGGTCCGGCACAAACATCTGTTAGTGGTCACAACTATTATGTCAGTTTTGTTGATGCCTATAGTCGCTTCACTTGGCTTTATCTTCTTAAGCGCAAATCTGATGTGTTTGATATATTCATACAGTTTCAATTGCATGTTGAACGTCTACTCAAGCATAAAATTATCCATGTTCAATCAGATTGGGGGGGGCGAATATCGCAACCTCAACACCTTCTTTAATAAGCTTGGGATCTCTCATCGTTTATCATGCCCGCATACACATCAGCAGAATGGCGCTGTTGAGCGCAAACGTCGCCATATAGTTGAGACCGGCCTCACACTTCTCGCTCATGCTTCTGTACCCTTTCGTTTTTGGAGTGATGCTTTTGCTACCGCGTGTTTTCTCATTAACAGATTACATACGCGTGTTCTTAATATGAAAACTCCGATTGAGCTTCTCTTAGGTGAAACTCCTGACTATACCTTTTTTAAGGTGTTCGGGTGTGCCTGCTGGCCTCATCTTCGTCCTTATAATGATCGCAAACTTGAGTTTCGCTCCAAAAAGTGTGTGTTCTTAGGGTATAGTTCTCTCCATAAAGGCTACAAGTGTCTCCATGTCCCAACCAATCGAGTCTACATATCTCGGGATGTTGTTTTTGATGAGACCGTCTTCCCCTTTTCTGCCATGCCTCAGTCATCCACCACAACACCTTCTATGCATTCATCTCCTCTTATGCCTGGCCAATTTGAAGATGTTGCATATTCGCCTGTGTTGTTACCTAATCATGGTGCAGGAATTGGACGTGGAGCTCGCCTGGAACTCCTCCCTGACGGACCCGCTACGTCGCCTGTAGTGCACGGCGATCGGCCGGTGCATGCACCGCCTCCTGCCCTCGACCCCGCACCGGGCGCCCCGTCTCCAACCACGCCTGGGCCGGAGCCCATGCTGACTACTGCGACCGGGCCAGAGCCTGCGACGGCCTCCTCTGAGCAGTCTCCGTCGCCACCTCCTCGCCCGGACTCCCCTCCATCGTCGCCCTCGCCATCCGCGCGGGCGTCCGTGGTGCCTACTTCGCCCGGGTCTGCAGCGGCTCACACGCCGCCGGGGCCTACGTCGCCCGGCCTGACGTCACCCGGTCCTTCTTCGCCGGAGTCCCTGGACCAGCCTCACCTGCTCCGGACATCCCGCCGGCCCCGGTGTTTGCTCCCCCGCGGCGTCCACACACTCGCAGCCGCAGTGGCATTGTTCGTCCCAAGGAGCGCACCGATGGCACGGTCACCTATCTTGCTGCTTGTCTGGCTCATGCTGTGGATGATCCAACCGCCGAACCACGCAGTTATCAAGCCGCTATGAGTATTCCACACTGGAGGGCTGCTATGGAACAAGAATATCATGCTCTTACGAAGAATAAGACCTGGACACTTGTTCCCCCTCCGTCTCGCATCAACATCATTGATTCGAAGTGGGTGTTCAAGGTGAAGAAACATGCAGATGGTTCCATTGAGCACTACAAAGCGCGCCTTGTGGCTAAGGGCTTTAAACAGCGTCAGGGCCTGGACTATGAGGATACATTCAGCCCAGTTGTCAAGCCTACCACTATTCGACTTCTTCTGTCTCTGGCAGTTTCTCGCGAATGGTCTCTCCGCCAGCTTGATGTGCAGAACGCTTTTCTTCATGGATTGCTTGAAGAAGAGGTTTACATGCGGCAGCCTCATCATCTCTGTCATTTGACGAAGGCCATATATGGACTGAAGCAGGCTCCCCGTGCCTGGCATGCTCGCCTGGCTTCAGCTCTACGCACTCATGGGTTCATTCCTTCGACGGCCGATACTTCACTGTTCTTGTTTCAGCGACCGAGTGTGACCATGTACCTCCTTGTGTATGTGGATGATATTGTCTTGGTGAGCTCATCTCCGACGGCTGCTGATGCTCGTGTGACTGCACTTGGTCGTGATTTTGCAGTTAAGGATTTGGACAGCTTCATTTCTTCCTGGGTATTGAGGTCGCTCATCAGTCTTGTGGCAGTTTGGCTCTCACCCAGAACAAGTACTCTCTTGATCTCTTGCGCCGTGCTGGTATGCTCAAGTGCAAGCCATCGCCTACGCCCATGTCCTCCACTGACACCCTTTCTGCTGCTGATGGTGCTCTTCTCTCTCCTGAGGATGCTACTGAGTACAGGAGTATTGTTGGTGGCCTGCAGTATCTGACGATCACGCGTCCTGATCTCTCCTTTGCGGTTAACAGGGTGTGCCAGTATCTTTATGCTCCCACTGATGTACAGTGGTCTGCTATGAAGCGCATACTGCGTTATGTGCGTCTCACTGTCTCCTTTGGTCTTCACCTGTGCCCCAGTTCCTCCGGAGTTCTTTCTGCATTCTCTGATGCTGATTGGGCTGGGTGTTAGACTTCGTATTGTAGCCCTACTGTGTAAACCATACCTTATTGGTATTGGACTTGTATGTCATCATTATATATATGTGATAGGCCACCCCTTTGAGGGTTGAGCCAGTTCCCCCAAAACCTACGTTTTACACTACCCAAGTTGTGATTTGCTCATACTCAATAAACAGCTCATGCAGACAGGTGCGGCCCGGTATGTTGATGTAGACCAGGCCGCGAGAGACGGACAGCAAAGACGACCGCAGCATCAGAGGCAGCGCAGATAGCTGAGTCGGCCGCGGTGTTATAAGCCAACGCGGGCAAGAGAGTCGGCCGCGGCATTGTCGATGTAATCCGGACTGCGGGGGCGGTGGTTTGTGTTCCTGTTCATCAGTGCGACATGCGCAGATGCCGGTGTAGAACAGCTATCGCGCGCTGTCCGCGGTAGGGCATCATTTTCATAGTGAGCACTTGTCCTGTATAAAAAGGATATAGGCCAGAGTAATTGTTCTCAGACGAATAATGTATACAAAAAATATACATAAGGTGAATAACACCTGGTATTTTTATCGGATGAACACGACTGCTGGCACTAGATATTGTTGGATATAGTCAGACAAATAGCAGATGTTCATGTAGACTTGACATAATGATTCATTGCTCTGTACTTGAAATATGGGCTGATTGCCTTCGTTCCTCAAGTGATGTTGTATCAAAGGTACATTATATAATCAGGAGTGCTTAGCACTATTTGATCCATCACTGCAGATTGCCCCCGGCTTGCAAGTTGCAGGAGTTGCTGGCTAGCAACTTCCGTGTCCTTTCCTTTTTCTCCTTTGCACTTGATCATTATCCGAGTCCAAGTAGTACTCCACTTGATGTCTTGAGGCACGTGGGATCAGTTTTTGATGATGAAACGCCGCTGTTTTTTATGGAAAGAAAAAGCAGCGCGCTATGGAACTCACGGTACACTCGGCCACACACGAATTCTTGTTCGTCTTGCTGGATCGCTTCATTTAGTTAATCCCTTCTCTCCTGTTGGTCCTTTGTACAATGACGTGGTGCTCTACAACTCAAAAGTAGTACTAGCAGTAGCGACAAACACCATCGGGACTTGGCGCACAGGTGAAACATGCTGCAACCGAAAACCAAGGTCCTTTGGCGACTTGCGATTTGACTGCATCCCAGGGACGTGATCCGTGCACTGATCGATCTCGAACACGCCTTCGACTTGCAATAGTGGCGGGGCACCCGATGCAATCTTAATTTTCTTAAATTCAAACCTTCATATGTCCAAACACGAGCTGCTCAATCCCTAAAGAGATCCCTCCAAGAAATCATCATCACCGTGCGCGAGCCCCACGGTGGGCGCCAACTGTCTTGGAATTGTCACGGCAGATGTCCTAGTGTGAAGACTTAGTCGTGAGGCCAACGCATCTATGTGGTAGCTTGAGAGGGGTTGAGCGGAATCGAGAGACGCAATACAAGACAAGGATTTAGACAGCTTCGGGCCCCGGGAAACATCATCCGGTAATAGCCCTACATGCTGTTTGTGGCTAGGTCTCATTATGCTCATGAGGGAGACGCCGCATAAGCCGGCCCTCCTCTAGTTGTGTCTAGCTATTATTTTCTTGCTTTCCCCCTCTTTGGGGAGCCCTGCCCCTCCTTATATATGTTGAAGGGACGGGTTACATGTGGAGTCCTATTAGGATTAGGACTAGTCTACCTTCTAATACAAACCGGATACAAGTCCGGGTCTTAACTCCTTGTAAGGTAAATATTCCTTATGCCTTTCCTTGTAAACCGGCCTACCACAGTATGAACCGGCCTTCTGGGCCTTGGGCCTTGTCATCCGTCTGTCCCGCCCGCCGGGTTACCAGTGAGTTTCCAAGTCCGGCCGGGTTATACTTCGTGCCGGGTTACGCCGCGGGGTATATCCCCGACACGTAGGGTCCGCACGCTTAACGTTAGATGATGATCGGTATTATGAGTTTATGTGTTTTGATGTACCGAAGGTTGTTCGGAATCCCGGATGAGATCACGGACATGACAAGGAGTCTCGAAACGGTCGAGACATAAAGATCGATATATTGGAAAACTATGTTTGGACACCAGAAAGGTTTCGGATGAGTTCGGGCATTTTCTGGAGTACCGGGAGGTTACCGGAACCCCCCGGGGGCTTAATGGGCCTACATGGGCTTTAGTGGAAGAGAGAGAAGAAGGCCAAGAGGAGGGGCGCCCCCCCCCCCTTGGGAAGGCCGCCGGCCCCCCTTTCCTTCTCTCCCTCTTCCCCTTCCTTCCCCCTCCTAGTTGGACTAGGAAAGGGGGAACCTACTCCTAGTTGGAGTAGGATTCCCCCCCCTTGAGGCCGGCCGGCCCCCTCCTCCACTCCTTTATATACGGGGGAGGGGGCACCCCATAGACACACAAGTTGATTGTTTAGCCGTGTGCTGTGCCCCCCTCCACAGATTTCCACCTCGGTCATATCGTTGTAGTGCTTAGGCGAAGCCCTGCGTCGGTAACTTCATCATCACCGTCATCACACCGTCATGCTGACGAAACTCTCCCTCGGCACTCAGCTAGATCAAGAGTTCGAGGGACGTCACCGAGCTGAACGTGTGCAGATCGCGGAGGTGCCGTGCGTTCGGTACTTGATCGGTTGGATCACGAAGACGTTCGACTACATCAACCGCGTTGTTAACGCTTCCGCTTTCGGTCTACGAGGGTACGTGGACACACTCTCCCGCTCGTTGCTATGCATCACATAGATAGATCTTGCGTGATCGTAGGTAAAATTTTGGAATACTATGTTCCCCAACAGTGGCAGCATTTGGGATCATATTGGGAGAGGGCCAACTCCCCCTCATTTAAGGAAAGATGGGCAGTTTGCATATGGGCTACTAGGGGAGTATCATATACTACTATCATGCATATGATACTAGTGTATGATACTACCCTTCATAGTGCATAGTATCATAAAGTAGTACCATCATAAATTATCTTATTGGGCCATTTGCATTTATGTCCCTAACCCGAACTATCAACTTAGATTTATCGCTAATTTTGAAACATGCTCAAATTTGCCCCTCTGCCGGTAAGTGACCTTACAGAAATGCCCTTCCGTTCCGTTTTCGTCTGGTCAATGGGGTTGACCACCCACCTGACGTTTCTTTGGACAATTTGCCCCTGCCTCCATGTGTCACTTACAAGTGGGACCCAGTCAGAAGAAAATAAAAAGGAAAAACTCTTTCTCTCGCCCCTCACTCTCTCACTTACATGTGGAACCCATAGAAAAAATAAGAACAAAACTCTACCCACCCTCTGTCTCACTTACACGTGGGATCCCACATGTAAGTGTCTAGTTATTTTTCTTAATTAGTTTAACAATTTTGTTAATTGGTAGGGCCCGCCGATTAGTCTCAATAACTAGCATAATATTTAACACCAGGTAGGATTAGTGCTAATCTAACTAATGGGCTCCACATGTCATAGGCAGCCCATTAGTACTAGTAAAAAAATATCATTTGAAAATGTTAAATGTATATAGGAAAAAAATGTTGATCAAGTATTAAAAAATGTAAATATTTCATTAGAAAAAAATGTTAATCAAACATTTGAAAAATGTTAAATGTGTATAGAAAAAATGTTGCCATGTGTTAAAAATTGCTAATCTTGTATTTGAAAAATATTATTCAAGCATCTGAAAAATGTTAAATGATTTTATAGAAAACAATGTTGACCATGTGCTAGAAAATGGTTAATCTTATATTTAAAAAATGTTAATCCAGCATTTGAAGAACGTTGAAAATGTGCAAAGAAAAAAAAATGTGTGCACGTATTAAAAATGCTAAATGTATATTGAAGAAATGTTGACCATGTATTAAAACAATATTGCATTTGAAAAATGTTAAATATGTATAGAAAAAATGTTGATCATCTGTTAAAAAATGTTAATCTTGTATTTAAAAAAAATTAATCAAGCATTTGAAAAATGTTTAAAAGTCTGTATAGCTAAAATGTTGACCATGTATTAGAAATGTTAATTTTGTGTTTTAAAAATGTTGAAATATGTATAAAAATTGTTGATCATGTACTAAAAAATGTTAAACTCATATTTGAAAATTTTTAAACGTGTATTTGAAAAACATTCTGCATACGAAAAAATGTAGAATGAAAACCAAAAGAAGGAAAGAAGGAAAAATGAAAAACAATGAAATCCAAAAAGGAAACTAAAGGAAAAAAGAAAATGAAAAATAAACGCAAAAAAATAGAAAAATATGAATACCGTCAAAGAAACAAAGAAAAACAAAAACTCGCTGAAAACTAAGAAGTAGACAAAAAACCAACAATTGCGCAATGGCTAACAACACCTCAACTACGGAGGCAACCTAGGATCATATCCTCGCATGCCTTATTTTTTTCTTCCTTTTTCTCCTGTTTTACTACCGCTACTGGGTCGACCCATTACTGTATTGTCTTCATGTGAGAGATCCTTCCATCTCGCGTGAAGCGAGATATAGTCGCCGCGCCATACCGAATGCACAGCTTCGCTCTTGTACGTGGTTCAGGTAGCTGCATTGTTGGCCCTTCTTTTATGGGCCACGGGTGACGTTTCGCGATTGGCCTAGACGAAAAATAAAAGCCGCTCGTTTTGATTAGTACCACCTTGCTTCATTAAAGTGATTCCCACCGGTATAAATAAGTTGACAAATTTCCTTAAATATCAGCCAGAGCGCCAGGAATAAATAAACAGATTATGAGGACGATCAAGAGCAGCACCGTTGTGAAATTCACATCCAAGGAAAGAAACGTTTTCTCTCTCAAACCGTGCGTTCAAATTTCGAACCGCTTTCATCATTGGATTCCTCGCGTCGAGATCTACAAAATTAGATCTCATGTTGATAGGTTTGGACGAACTTTTTTTTCACGAGAAAAACCGGACGAAAAAATCGAACCGGGAGCACGGGTTTTTTTCCTTTCCGAAAGAGGCACGCCTATGCCTCTCACGAAATCACAACCGTGCCTCTCGCGGAAGTAAAACTATGACTCTCGCGGATGAAAAGAAAAAAGAAAACGCTTTTTTTCCGTTTGCAAGGAGGCACGACCGTGACTCTCGTGAAAGCACAACCGTGCCTCTTGCGGAAGCAAAACCGTGAATTTCGCGAAAAGGAAAAAAACAGAAAACACGTTTTTTTCCCTTTCCTAGAGGCACGGCCGTGACTCTCGCGAAAGCACAACCGTGCCTCTCGCCGAAGCAAAACCGTGACTCTCGCGAAAGAAAAAAAACAGAAAACGCGTCTTTTTCGTTTCCGAGAGGCACGACCGTGACTCTCGTGGAAGCAAAACCGTGACTCTCGCGGAAAAAAAAACAGAAAACGCGCTTTTTTCGTTTTCGAAAGGCACGGCCATGACTCTCACGAAAGCAAAATCGTGCCTCTCGCGGAAGCAAAACCGTGACTCTCGCGAAAGGAAAAAAAAAGAAAACGCGTTTTTTCGCGCAAATTATTTTTTGATTGAAAAGCTAAGGAAGACCGGTGAAAAACCAAAACGTCGAAAAAACCCGGAAAAAATTGTTTAAAAAGCCGAAAACGCGTGCGGAAAAATAAAAAAAATCCGGAAGGAGCCCCCAGAGCGCGACACCTGATGAATGGCTCAGGGCGCGCCAAGTGGCGCTGATCGTTGTGAGGCTCCCGAAGGAGCGCTCGTTAACTAGTTGCTCTCCACATAGCCGGGCCCGAAGAGGCGCCTCTACGAAATTTCAATTTGCCGCTCTTTGCGGCAAGTAGTCCAGCGGACACACACAGCAGATCGACGTGCATTAGGATGGGCCGGCCCGTTCAAACTTTAAAGCGAATCCAGTTTTGGGAATCTTGCGGTTCCCAGCCGTTTTTTCTGGTTTTGGAAACCTTTTAGGAGGTTCCTGAACCGGCTTTTCTATTTCCTCTTTTTTCATTTTTTTTTCTTTTATTTTACTGTTTCTTTTTCTTTTTGTTTTAATTTTCTCTTTTCCTTTTCGGTTTTCTTTTCTATTGTTTGCTCTTTCCTTTTTTTTCTTTTTCAGGTTTCTTTTGTTTGAGAATTTGAAATTGTATTTGGGATTTTATAACATGTTCTCATTTTCTAAATTTGCTCCCAATTTTAAAAAATGTTCAAGAATTTCAAAATATGTTCCCCTTTTCAAATTTTGTTCACAATTTCAAAAAATGTTCGCGTTTCAAAAAGTTTTTTAGGAACTTCAAAACATGTTCTTGTTTTAAAATTTTGTTCATAATTTCAGAAAATGTTCAGTAATTTCAAAAAAAATGTTCTTGTTTCAAATTTTGGTTTATGTTTTCTAAAAATGTTCAAGAATTTAGAAAAAAATCTCTTTTTCAAAATATGTTCAGAATGTCATTCATAAAATGTTCATGCTTCAGAAAATGTACAGGAATTTCAAAAACTGTTCTCATTTCCGAAGTTTATTCACAATTTCAGAAAAAACGTTCGTTTTTCAAAAAATGTTTCTTGTTTTCAAAACAATTCACAATGTCAGAAAAATTGTTCACGTTTTAGAAAACTGATAGATTTTGCAAAAAAATGTTTCTGTTTTTCTAAATTCGGATTACAAAAATTGTTCACATTTTTGCAAAAAGATGCATCCAAAAATGTTCAGGAATTAAAATGTTCAACAATTTTTTTTTAAATTGCATCTTAGAAATTTGGTTCATTTTTTCATAAAGTGTTGAGTTTTCAAATTTCATTGACAATTTTAAAAAAAAAGTCAAAATTTGTTCACTTTGTTTCAGAAACAGTTTGTAAAATAAAAAAATGTTCGCCTTTATTTGTTTTGTTCACAAACCAAAAAATATTTTTGTTCAAAAAAAGTTCCCATTTTAAAATTTTGTTCGTAAATACAAATATGTTGAGGAATTTCGAAAAAGAAATCCTGTTTCCAAATTTTGTTCACATATTCAAAGATGTTCAAGAATTTCAAAAATTCTTCCTGTTATTCAAATTTGTTCAGAAATTGAAAAACTATTTTTTGTTTCAAAAATTGTTCACATATGCAAAAAAATGTTGGCATGTTTAATTTTTGTTCAAAATTCAAAACTGTTTGAGAATTTTAAAAAAAGTTTATTTTTCCAAAGTTGTTCACATATTGAATAAACGTTACAGTTTCTAAAATTTCTTCACAAATTTTAAAAAGGTTCATGTTTTTTAGTTCACAAATTATAAAAATGATAGAGTTTTGTAAAAATAGTTTTTAATATTGAAATGTATTCGCCTTTTGAATTTCTTATTGTATTTCTACAAATGTTTTGTGTTTACATTATGTAGTTCATTTTTTCAAAAAATGTTCTCTTATTCAATTTTTTCCGATTTGTTTTAGTTTTTTTAGTTTCCCAAATAATGTTTACGTTTCAAAAATTATTTCCTTTAAGAAAATCACGTTTGGCATTTCTTTAAAAGTTTGAATCTGCCATGTATTATAGTTCATATATACCATGCTGCCATTTTACAGACTAAACCTCAGTTACTACAGTGGCTATGGACACGCTTTCCTGGCGGGAGGACTTGTATTCGATCATTTGTCCAGGGCGGCTTATTTCTGACAATTCTATCGTTGCCTTTGAATGTATTCATCATATACAAGATTTGAAGCAGAACTCTCCAGCCGCGTGTGCTTACAAGCTGGATCTGTCCAAGGCTTATGATCGAGTGGATTGGGATTTTCTGGAGCAGGCTCTAATTAAATGGGGCTTTTCTATGCAGCGGATTTCTTGGATCATGGCATGAAGGGTTAAGGATTTACCCGGTGTGAGATATCGCATTATTCGAGGAACCCTATACGCAGAATTTCTGACTTTTCGCGGAGGACTAGATCCAGGAGATAGAAATTCTATCTAAATCCATCTAATCTACTTACTTCGTTCCCTAATTTCAAGCATCCAAATGTGCAAATGTTGTGGCAGGGGCAGGGTCGGTCAAATCGTTGGCCTCTATGGTAGAACCCGTCGGGGAGGCCTGAGAGGCGCCAAATTCGGGATGGATTGGTGTGGTTCCTCTACGCCTAGGACACCAGAATATCGAATGTGATATGTTTCCAATGCCAATAAAAAGTAACCCACCCAATGGTATTTAACATCCAGAAAACTGCCAAATAAAATGCGAAACTGTCTACCTGAGACTGTCCCTTGGCCCGCGGGTCTGACACAAGGTTAGAATCCGAGCTCTTCCTTATTCGTAGACAAAGCAGATTCGGAATTGTCTTTCCTTCCAAGGATAACAAGATAAAATAAACCATATTTGATACCGGAATATTCAGTTTGGTAACCTGCTACTAATTCTTCCTCCGCTTCTGGTAAATCAAAGGGTAATCTTTCACCTGCTTTTGACATATCTATCCTATTCTTATTTGGGTACCATATGCACCTCTTTGGGCTTCTATTGAATCGAGAAATTGTATTGCTCTCCCACAACCCCGTTTTCACGGTTTAGGCTGCTCCCATTTCGCTCGCCGCTGGGTGTAAAGCGTCTGTAGGTGGCTTTTCAAGTCCGCCGTCAAATCCCAGGGCTCAACCCTGGACAGGCGGTGGAAACTACCAAGGGCTATGGAATACACTATTGTAGTAGCTGAAATGGCGGATTCACCTGCTACATTATAATACCTCGCTCCTTATACGGGAGCAGCCCTGGCTGAGTATTTTATGTACCGTTCTGTCAAATATTCTGTGAAGTTCAATGGGAAGTTACTTCAGTCGTTTACTCCATCTAGGGGTTTACGTCAAGGTGATCCCTTTTCCCCGTTTTTATTCCTATTTGTTGCTGATGCTTTATCTGCTTTAATATCCAAATCAGTGACTGAGGAAGAGTTGAGGGGTGTTACTATTTGTCGGGGTGCGTCGGTGATATCTCATCTTTTATTTGCGGATGATACAATGTTGTTATTTCATGCATCTGGCCAACAGGCAGGCATAGTCAAAGGTTTGTTGAACACTTATACGGCGGCGATGGGTCAACTTATTAACCCAGGGAAGTGTTCCATCCTTTTTTCTGATAATTGTCCTGATGCGGTGGTGGAAGAAGTGAAATATACGCTAGAAATTACACAACATGTATTTGAACCAAAATACTTGGGTTTACCTGTTCCTGAAGGAAGAATGCATAAAGGGCAGTTTGAAACACTTCAGGCAAGGTTGGGTAAGAGGTTAATTGATTGGAGTGTCAATATCTTTCTTCTGGTAATAAAGAGATTTTGATAAAAGTCGGTTGCTCAAGCTATACCCACCTACATCATGAGTGTGTTCATGTTACCGGCCTCTGTTTGTGATGGTCTAACACGGATGATGAGACAGTACTAGTGGGGAGTGGAGAATGGAAAGAAAAAGATGGCTTGGCTAAGTTGGGAGAAAATGAAACTACCCAAAGCAATGGGAGGCATGGGTTTCAGGGATATGCATGCTTTTAATCAGGCGTTGTTAGCAAAACAGGCCTGGCGGTTTTTGGACAGTCCTGATAGTCTATGTGCTCATTTACTGCGCGCAAATTATTTCCCTAATGGGAATTTGTTTGATACAGTATTTCCTAGCAGCTCTTCGGCGGTATGGAAAGGTATTGTTCATGGACTTGAATTGTTGAAGAAGGGCATTATCTGGCGGGTTGGTATTGGTACACTAATTAGAACCTGGCGGAACCCTTGGATTCCGCGGGGTTATGATCTAAGACCAGTTACGCCAAAAAGGAATTATCGGTATAATTGGGCGGACTTTCTGGATGAACATGGAGCATGGGATGTGCAGAGATTAAGAGAACACTTTTGGGACTTGGATGTTAATGAAATTCTGAAAATTAGGACGTCCCCAAGGAATAGACAAGATTTTTCTTGCATGGTTCCCGGAGAGGTCCGGATGTTTCTCGGTCCGAAGTGCATATCGGCTAGCTACAGCTGAAAAATAATAGTCTGGTGGCCGGTGGGGCAAAAATAGGGTAGTAGATCGGTTGGCTTTGTATAGTCGTATTGAGAATGCGACTGCTGTATGGCTAGATCATGGACCACCGTGCATAGAGAAACTTTTGCCTTTCGATTGTAACCCTATTCTTATGGAATAAAACTCTTTACCCTCGAAAAAAAAGTTTTATGGAATTTTGCGAACTTGTTTTATTTTGTGCTGCTTCTGGTTAGTTCTTTTAAACTGGCGCTGCCAATTTTTCACAAATGGCTCACCTGGCGGAGCGGCTAGTGCATAGCCTGTACATTTTGAGATAGCGGGTTCGATTCCATCGCTAGCGCTCTTTTATTTTTGCATCTCTTTCATTCGGCGAAGGAGAGTGAATGGGCCGGCCCACGTGAACCGTCTCCTGTGCGAAACGGCGACTTCTTGCCACAATAAAGGTGCTCACAAAGAGCTAAACAGTAAAAATAAAGCCACAACCGTTTGGCAAGAAAAAGATAGAAAAACTAATTGCCTATCCTATTACATGACCGCCATCCAAACTGGTTGAAAATAGCCCGATCTACCATCTTCCATCGGATAGATCCAGTAACCGAACGCTCCCTGGTCTCCGTCGGAGTGAGTAGCGACCACATACGGATCAACGCAGTGGCTCGGAAGATAACCTGCAAAAAATGAGTATTTGTTGTTCTGTTAAAGACCAAATCATTTCTGCAATTCCAGATAGCCCATATAAAGCACATGCTTCTACACGAATGTGTCTCGCTGTTACGGGCGCTATCCCATCAAGCCACGTCCCAAATAACGTGTTGATATTATTCAGAGGAGTAATATTAAAGGCTATGTGAACTGTCCGCCATAAATTTTTTGCCAATGGGCAATCAAGAAAGAGGTGTTTGATGGATTCATCCCGATCACAAAAACTACATCTAGTATACCCAGTCCAGTTGCGTTTTACCAAGTCGTCCTTAGTTAAAATGACTTGTTTGTGTACAAACCACATAAACACTTTAACTCTCAAGGGAACTTTGACATGCCAAACATGTTTCGACGTATGAATAGAGCTAGAATTAATAACATCCAGATACATGGATGTAATCGTAAACTCTCCATTCCTAGTTAGCTTCCAACACAACTAATCGGGTCGTTGAGAAAGTTGTACATCCATCAGTCTTCTCACAAGATGGAGCCAAGCTTCCCCACGGTTTCCGGCTAGCGCTCTCCTGAAGTGGATATTAAGAGGCATGGACTGAAGCACTGTCTCAATGGAAGCGTCTCTCCGTTGAACAATGCTATAAAGATAAGGATATTGAAGCGCGAGTGGCGTGTCCCCTAGCCATGTATCCTCCCAGAATCTCGTAGAAGTACTGTTACCGATCACAAACTTTGTCCGATTGAAGAAAACTGATTTAACTCTCATCAGTCCTTTCCAAAAAGGCGAGTCCATTGGCCTCACTATGACCTGGGATAAAGTTTTGAAATGAAGGTACTTATTACGCAGAATCTATGCCCATGTAGCCCCCGTCTCACCAGATAGCTTATACAATCATTTGCTGAGAAGACAACTGTTCTTCACCTCAAGATTTTCGATACCTAGACCCCCTTGGTCTGTTGGTCGACAAATAATATCCCATTTAGCGAGTCTATACTTTCTCTTCAGATCATCACTCTGCCAGAAGAAACGGGATCGATAGAAATCTAGTCTTTTCCGAACTCCAACTATACCTCGAAAAAAGACAAAAGAAACATGGGCATGCTCGTGAGAACCGAATTAATGAGAATTAACCGGCCTCCATATAACATGAGTTTGCCCTTCCAGCAACTGAGTTTTTTCTCAAACCGATCCTCAATGCACTTCCATTCTCTGTTTGTTAGCTTACGATGGTTAATTGGTATGACCAAATAAGTGAAAGGCAAAGCCCCAAATTCGCATCCGAACAATTGCTTATATGCCTCTTGTTCCTCATTGGCTCTTCCAAAACAGAACAATTCACTCTTGTGGAAATTAATTTTTAGTCCGGTCAATTGTTTGAATAAGCATAACACCAGCTTCATGTTTCTCGCTTTTGTCAAGTCATGCTCCATGAAGATGATAGTATCATCGGCGTACTGTAGGACAGACACACCTCCATCCACTAGATGAGGTACCAGACTACCTACTTGACCAGCATCCTTAGAGCATCTCCAGCCGCGCCCCCAACAACCCCCCACCAGGCGAATTTTTAGTGCCGGTGGCCGAAAATCGACCCAGTCGCGCCCCCAGGATCTCGTTTAGCGCCGGTTTGGGCGAAATCCAGAGCCGGCGATCCCGCCCCGAACCCAAACGACCGGGTGTCGCCTAGGCGCGCCGGCGGAAGCGAAAAGCGGCGTGGGGCCGCTCTGTCGGCGGCTGGAAGACTTTTTCCCGCCGTTTCCTCCCGCTCCCCCCTCTCTTCTCCATTCCTCCCGCCAAACCCCGCCTTCACCCTGCCGTTTCGCCCGCCATGCCGCCGAAGAAGTACGTGATGCCGCGCGCCGCGACCGATCCCGCCGCCGCCGCCCCGCCGAAGCAAA
Source organism: Triticum aestivum (assembly GCF_018294505.1). Lineage (NCBI taxonomy): Eukaryota > Viridiplantae > Streptophyta > Magnoliopsida > Poales > Poaceae > Triticum > Triticum aestivum. Next base: position 35,002,487 of record NC_057799.1, read on the forward strand.
GGAAGCCTAGGGCTCCGATGTCCATGCCCCCGGGCATGACCAACGCCGAGTGGAAGGCGGATGTGGAGCGCCGGGAGGCCGTCACCGCCGACAGGCGCAACAGGGCCAAGAAGGCCAGGGAGAAAGCGGCGCACGCTGCGGCGGCGGCGGCTGCGGAGCATGCGGCGGCGGCGGCTGCGGAGCATGCGGCGGCCGAACAAGCGGAGGCGGCGCGCGCGGCGATGATGAACCCACCCGGGCATCCGTACGCGGCCTGGAGCCAGCAAAGCGTCGGCTCTCCGGCCGGGTTCTCGTTGTCGCTGAAGGGTAACGCGACAGAAAACAAAAAATTTCCGACCTACGCACCAGCCCAGGACCACTATGGAGACTGCATACATGGTTTGATCTTTTTCGTTACCGACTCGTAGCGCAGCAGGAAGTAGAGTCGATGACGATCGGCGGTGCAGATCCCCGCAGCTAGGATTTACAACCTCCCAACCGCGAGGATGTATACCCTCATCTGCTCCTCAGACAGCCCTCCGGGAAGCGGTCGAACAGCCCCCCGGACGGTGTCGCGGACAGCCCTTCGGGAGGACCATCGAAACTCAAACGGTCACTCGGACAGCCCTTCGGGAGGACCTACGAAACTCGGACGGTCACACGGACAGCCCTTCGGGAGGCACTCACGAACTAAGACCAAAACTACGATCTCTCTACAGAGTTGCACACATACGGTGTCATCTATCCGGCAGGGCTTCGCCGTCCAGAACTAGTTCCTGCCGGAACCCAGACAGCCTTACGGCTCTACGAAACTCTTTTCGTGGGCGGGAGAGAAGAAGCCAGATAATGCATGGCATGTGTATGAGAGCAAGGGATGAAGAGATGGAAGCCCTCACCTCCTCTATTTATAGGAAAACCAAGGGGTAGTGTGCCTCCACAAATTACCAAAAAACCCCCATGCATTAGGTCACACATGAGGGTGTTAAGGACAAAATGGGATGCCATGTGGAGCTCCAAGGAGCTCCACCACCCATGGCCGGCCACCCCTAGGGGGCCCCCCAAATGGGGTTCCTTCCCTTGTAAGCCACTTCCTTCTAGAACTTTGACCAAGTCCAAAAAGGTTGCTCTCCTAAAATATCCCAAAAAGCACTTTCACTATTCAAGACGACATTTTTCAGCGTCCGTTCGAACTGAAAATATTTATGTGGGCTTAGAACATTTCCAGTACCCACACGAATAAATATTCGAGTGAACCTCCAGTTGCCGTGTGCTATTCCTGTTGCTTCGCGATATGTTACAAATACCCGAGGTGAGACATGTTGGCATTCCCGTGGATCAACAACTTGTCCACTATGCTAGTTACCTCGTTACCGGTTTTGTTCTCTTTTCTCGTTTCGTGTTCCGGCATCCCCGTGATCAAATCACAAAGTGTCTGGCCAGACGATGATGGACACCGTAACACCGAGAGGGCCCGAGTATATCTCTCCATCGTCGGAGGAGCAAATCCTAATCTCGAGCTATCAAGTTACTTAACATACTTTCCCATGGACCCGTAAGCCGCCGTAATAGCCATCCAGTTACGGATGACGTTTAACAAACCCCAAAGTTCATGAAGCAAGCATGAAGAAACTCGATACTCTCATGGTCTAAGGAATTATGCAAACATTAACTATCTCTGTGTTATAAACCATTAACTTGTGATGAATGAATCTCTTAGCATAACATCAATCCAGGTCGATTCAACACAAATGTTCTCTTAACATTGTGCCCTCAAAATTGCTGGCATAGACATGCCCATGATCAGGAAAACAGAACCATCATGCAACACTTGAGTTAGTCTTAGAGGCCAGACTAGGAATACTTCTTACCGTTTATTATTCCACACATGCATATGAGTCTTCCTCCGAGCCTCGTGGATATTGCAGACTCGAGAATCATTGCAGTTATAACATGGAAAATAAACATAATTATGAACTCGGAGATAAATAATATCATTTATTATTGCCTCTAGGGCATATCTCCTACAGACTCCCACTTGCACTAGAGTCAACAATCTAGTTAATGCTAATGCACTTTACACCTATGGCATACTGGTGTAAAAATTGCTTCGCATGTGGTATAGCCTGATGTCCATCGGATCTGACAACTTCAGCTCCATGTGTATCTCTGCATATCCTCACATTTTCATGCTTTCACAAAATTCATATTTTGTGTGGACTTGGCGTTGTATGTATGTGAATCATAGGTCGAACCTGGATTCCTCAGACTGAGTTATGGAGCAACTACCTGCAGTAGTGTCCCATTGACAAAAGCCATCTTGGAACCATACTAAGTTCATGAATAAACTATATGAGTCAACATCTTCTTTTGTCGCTTCTAAAGCGTCAACATACTTAGTCATTTGTTATAGAATTCGCCACAGTATCCTGTTGGGAACAATTTCCAACTACCGTGCCACCATATTGTGTATTACACAAAACCCTTAACTTAAATCGAAAATCACATGGAGAAAAGATGAAGACTGTATCGATGTAACATTTTACAACGAACTCTTCATGATCTCTGCTTGCAACAAAACATATCATCAGTACTTACTCTAGTACTCAATGACATCTTTCACTGTTGTCCCACGATCATTACTTTGATCACTTTAGTATCCATACTCGCAACACCTTGGGAGTATCGGACATATCTGGTTGTTTTACATACCATGGAATACATGATTAATCCAAAACACGAAGGTGTGTGGAATCTCCATCATGTATTTTACTCCTCAGTGTTTTGGGACACCGAGTCTTGTAAAAACTCTTTCCATGTGACTTAGTCAAGAATCACTCCTTGGCGTTTTAAATGCTAAATAGGTTTTAGCACTTTGTCAATATGTATTCATTGCTTAGCCCTATTAGGTAAATCTATCTCCATAGATCATTATGCCTAATATTGAGGCTATTTAGCCTAAGCACTTCATCAAAAAACTATTTTCAAATGAAGTCCTAATTCGTGTTAAGAAAATTATTTCCAATTAACAATGTGTCAAGCACACAAGGTTTTTAGAAATATTATTACGCTCCCACTTACTTTCTTGAATTACAAGCATCTTCGTTACCCATTGATGAAGTCAAACCCCTTTGACCATTTCATCAAAGCACAAAGATTCCAACTCCATTTTGCTCTCTTCTGTCCATCGCTGGAACTCTAAAGTTTGCACCCTTACTAGCATCCTCTGGATAAACAAAATGCTTTGGACTATAACACATGCAAGTCCTTGGTTTCATTTCCATCAGATGGAAATCCTATTGTCATCCATGTTTCATATCTCATGATTGAAATATGTATTAATTGCTAGTTCAACCCGAACCGACTTTAAGCATCGCTATGATGAAAACAACCTCATCGTAGTCAACTCTTGAACTTGTTATTTCAAGAAGTCGAGCTTTATGGATAAAACATTTTTATCCTTATCAGTTTTAAGTTCCATAAATATTCGTTAGACTCTAAGTCTTCCGAAAGGTGTATCAAGGTTTTAATCTTGAATCACTTATATGGAAACTAACTCGGGTTGTATTGGCATTTAGCCAATTCCGGAGTCAGGGCCCATCAATGCTTCCTTGTGTATCGTAGGTATAATGTTGTCTAACAACAATATCTCGTTTGCGCACCTGAGAGGTTTGCACGAGCCTTGCCTACGTGGTTCAGCTACAAGTTCGACCGAAGTTCATACATTTTATTGTAGAGACTTCCGTATCAGTCGCAGTAGGAAACTCTAGAATTACTTCCAAGGTCTCTTTCCTTTGATCTGATGACGTAGATACTGTTTATCTCGTCGAGTTGCACTATTCTCCCACTCACCTTTTTGAAAGAACCATTCTCTTTAAAAGCACACCGTTTCGCGGCAAAACTATTTGCCTCGGTATAGTGAGGGAGGAATACCCAACATTTTGGTATAACCTACAAAGTAGCACTTGTCTGATTTGGAATAGGTTTGTAACCTTTTACACAAGCCCCATATTCCAAATGTTAAGAAAAGATATAACATGGTTGGGCGTACCATACCATGGCTTCATTTCAACAGACCCGATGTAGCTCTTTTCAGTGTAAAAGCCGCAGTCTCTAAAGCATCACTTTAAAAGGGATAATGGCAAATTTATTTATGTCATCTTTGACCTTACCATGTCATAAATGGTTTGATTACACCTTCACAGACATTCCACTCATAGTGGTGTTCCGGAAGGTGTAAGTTATGAAACTCTTTTCACAACTCATCAGACATTCGCTAAACTTGTAACTCAGATATTCCTTTCTGCAATCAAATTGTAGAAACATAATTTTCTTGTTACAATAACTTCTACTTCATTTTTGAAAACCTTTCAAATGATTTCAAAAGATCCAGACTTACGTCTCATCAAGCAAATATCCATATATCTACTTGAGTCATTTCTGAAGATATATAAATCCACTACTTGCAACAACATTTATTGAACTACACACATCAAAATGTATGATCACCAATAAGTTTGTTGCTCGTTCCTTATGGCCTATGAACGGTATTTCAGTCACTTCACTTTTCGGAGGAAAGTTGCAAGTGTCAGATGATTCAAAATCAAACGACTTCAAAATCCATCATAATGGAATTTTCCATGCGGGTTTCTCCAATGTGACCAAATGCAGTTCCACACATGTGTGGTATTCTCATAGTCTTGCGACATTTAGCGTCAGTGTTATGGATGTATCATTTACCATCAATATTCATAACATACATCCCATCTTGGATGGAAGCATGGCCCTTCATGTTATTCATAATACTGAACAACAATTGTTCTTTTATGAACAACCCTTTTGCAATGAACATTGTGCAATGGGCTAGAGTGTATGAAACTCTAAAATGAATTATGAAAGTAAACCCAGAGGTATTGTATTATTATCAATATTCATAACATACATCTCATTCATAATGAAAGTATGGCCCTTGTGTTATTCATAACATCGAACATAAAAAGTTCTCTTATGAACAACCTTCTTGCAAGATACCTTATGCAATGGGCTAGAGTTTGTAAAACTCTAAATGAATTATGAAAATAAATACAGACGGCAATACACCGATGGAAGGTATAGTAACATTTACTATGTTCCCTGTGTATACCTTAACCTCATTTCTGGCTAGTCTTTTTAGGCCATAGTAGCTCTTACATTGATTCGCAACAGAATGCAATCGAGCGGGTATCTTTGTGATTAACTCACAATACCCAAGAATTAGTGATTAACATGTTTAACCATAATTCCCAAGAACTATATCTTTGACCAGCCTACTATACATCAAAAACTTGTATGACATTCATACATGAGCTGGATATTCCAGTCATCTTTCTTTCTGCCTTTATACTTCTAACAGTTTAACTTTTAGTATTTCTCCTACTCGCAAAAGAAGCACCCAACTTAAGAGTGGCGTTAGCCCCGGACTTCCTAGGCGTGCAAGTCATACTAACACCCTTTGGACACTTCCTTTCTCTTTAAGTTGTTGTTTTATTCACCTTTCATTATATGACAGGCGTTCTTCTGGATCCCTTTCCCAACAGTCAAATGCATAGTAAACACTTTTACTAATACTTGCAAACAAACATTGCTTTGTTTGTATCTGAAAATAATTTTCAGTTCCATGAATATCATAACTATCCCAACTTTTGAAGTTTGGGTTTCATGGAAGCAAACATATTCCACTTGACCGTAACAGAATTCTAGCTTTTGGATCGAAGGACGAGAGTCACATGATCCATAGCATTAGCGGGAGGATACAGAAAGCATGCGATAGGACAAAATCCTTCTCGGCTCTTTTGAGGACAATCCTCACATTACGTTACCAAACGTAAAGTTTTAACCAGATATTTAACAACTATTCAATTTTAACAGGGAAGGTGGAAACGCGAGCCATTATTCTACAACTATTTTGCAAGAAACACTTAGACAATGTTCATAATTAATTGCACTGAGAATTAAACATGTTAATTCAACAGTGCGCTCCCACTCAAATCAATATCTCTCATAATTGATTTAGAGTGATTCAAGATCCATATTTCTATTCGATGCCATTGACGGGTTCATCACTGATGACATGAATTTCAATCGGTAGGCCAACTTGCCGATCACATCTCTATGTGATTCTTGTTCATCTTTCGATGGGCGTGTTCCGAGCTCAGGACTCTCCTGCCTGAACATCAAAGACAACCAAGTGATCTTGCTGCAAGGTCTGACCTCACCCGCCTCATTCCTCTCGATTCGTTCGTGCTCATGTGTACATGGCGCACCCCGAAAAGATACGAATTTCAGACGGTGCTACACTTGGGTGAACACTAACTACTTTGATATTTTAAGTGAGAGATCACCCTAATAAAAAGCGACTACCGCGCAATCAAGAAGGGTGCATCATAAGGGATAAACATCTCAGGCAATTCATAATAGCATGATATGGTATAGCCCTTTCTGACGGAGAAGTATTTCATTTCTTCGTCTTCGGCATTCGCGTCGGTGTTCACCTTCACGACGGTTGCCACCACCCTGTTGATGCACCAGATAATATTGCTATCTCTATAGCTAATAAAATAAGTGCATTACTTAAGGTTGACACGCAGGTCATTAAAGTGACAATCATATGGCTCCAGCCATCATGCCGAATCATGACACGCAGGTCATGTTAATTACATCATATAGTCATCTCATACATAATCAAATTGAATATGAGCATTGCTATACCATATCACATGCACATCCTGCAAAACCAAGTTAGACGCCTCTAATCGGTTTATGCAAAAATTTATTTTACGTGGCTTCTAAGGTTTTGACTTAAACCGCAGCTACCAACGTTTTATCATCAAGTATGATTATTCAAGTTGCTAGATTAACATCTCGGGGTGTATGAAACACGAGATAATTAAATCTTGAGCCCCATACTAAACTTCGTCATACGCATGACCCCCGTGCAGATCATATCTGCAATGCCCTTTCATCTGCGAATTTCATCTTTCTTTTGACTACGGCAGAACCCAAAGAACTGATAGCACTTCCATGATCAATCAGGATCACGGATTGCCAGAACTTTGTCAAATTCCACCATGCTGTCTCGAGATTGAGCAAACGCAAATTCTAGGGAAGCAACAAGAATGTCGGGTAACAGATTTCATATGTCACCCGCATAAATAATTTTCAGCAATAGATCTCATCTACTACCTAATTATATCATGCAATACCCATACATCTCTATGTATTCTAGATCGCAACCTGCATCTACGCATAGCACGGCTCTTGATGCCACTAAAGGGTAACGCGACAGAAAACAAAAAAATTCCGACCTACGCACCAGCCCAGGACCACTATGGAGACTGCATACATGGTTTGATCTTTTTCGTTACCGACTCGTAGCGCAGCGGGAAGTAGAGTCGATGACGATCGGCGGTGCAGATCCCCGAAGCTAGGATTTACAACCTCCCAACCGCGAGGATGTATACCCTCATCTGCTCCTCAGACAGCCCTCCGGGAAGCGGTCGAACAGCCCCCCGAACGGTGTCGCGGACAGCCCTTCGGGAGGACCTTTGAAACTCGAACGGTCACTCGGACAGCCCTTCGGGAGGACCTTCGAAACTCGGACGGTCACACGGACAGCCCTTCGGGAGGCACTCACGAACTAAGACCGAAACTACGATCTCTCTACAGAGTTGCACACATACGGTGTCATCTATCCGGCAGGTTTCGCTGTCCAGAACTAGTTCCTGCCGGAACCCAGACAGCCTTACGGCTCTACGAAACTCTTTTCGTGGGAGGGAGAGAAGAAGCCAGATAATGCATGGCATGTGTATGAGAGCAAGGGATGAAGAGATGGAAGCCCTCACCTCCTCTATTTATAGGAAAACCAAGGGGTAGTGTGCCTCCACAAATTACCAAAAACCCCCATGCATTAGGTCACACATGAGGGTGTTAAGGACAAAATGGGATGCCATGTGGAGCTCCAAGGAGCTCCACCACCCATGGCCGGCCACCCCTAGGGCCCCCCCCCCAAATGGGGTTCCTTCCCTTGTAAGCCACTTCCTTCTAGAACTTTGACCAAGTCCAAAAAGGTGGCTCTCCAAAAATATCCCAAAAAGCACTTTCACTATTCAAGACGACATTTTTCAGCGTCCGTTCGAACTGAAAATATTTATGTGGGCTTAGAACATTTCCAGTACCCACTAAAATGATTTTCAACGCGTTCCGAAACAATTCCGGTTTTAGTGATTTTCATCTGCGAAACGCATCTGAAGTGGCTCCGGTAGCTCCGGAACATTTCCGGTTTTTATCTCAGAAAATTTCAAAAAGCTTCCAGAATGATTCTGGCATCCTCCAAGAATTATCAGGCATGTGCCGAAACCAATTTGACTGAATGGTGTATCCCGAAACAACTTTTCGGTATCATCGAAACTTATCCGATGACCTCTCTCTGCGGTACGATTTCGCTGTCCAAAACTTTTCGGTGTCCGAAACTTTTTCGGTGATTTTCTCTCAGACTCCCTGTCTAGTATTCAGCAGATAGATGACCCTTAAGCGTGTGACCCTATAGGTTCGGTGAAGTATAGACATGACCCGGAACCCCTTCCGATCAATGATCAACATCGGAGCCGTGGACACCCATATTGACCCTATACCCACACGAATAAATATTCGAGTGAACCTCCAGTTGCCGTGTGCTATTCCTGTTGCTTCGCGATATGTTACAAATACCCGAGGTGAGACATGTTGGCATTCCCGTGGATCAACAACTTGTCCACTATGCTAGTTACCTCGTTACCGGTTTTGTTCTCTTTTCTCGTTTCGTGTTCCGGCATCCCCGTGATCAAATCACAAAGTGTCTGGCCAGACGATGATGGACACCGTAACACCGAGAGGGCCCGAGTATATCTCTCCATCGTCGGAGGAGCAAATCCCAATCTCGAGCTATCAAGTTACTTAACATACTTTCCCATGAACCCGTAAGCCGCCATAATAGCCATCCAGTTACGGATGACGTTTAACAAACCCCAAAGTTCATGAAGCAAGCATGAAGAAACTCGATACTCTCATGGTCTAAGGAATTATGCAAACATTAACTATCTCTGTGTTATAAACCATTAACTTGTGACGAATGAATCTCTTAGCATAACATCAATCCGGGTCGATTTAACACAAATGTTCTCTTAACATTGTGCCCTCAAAATTGCTGGCATAGACATGCCCATGATCAGGAAAACAGAACCATCATGCAACACTTGAGCTAGTCTTAGAGGCCAGACTAGGAATACTTCTTACCGTTTATTATTCCACACGTGCATATGAGTCTTCCTCCGAGCCTCGTGGATATTGCAGACTCGAGAATCATTGCAGTTATAACATGGAACATAAACATAATTATGAACTCGGAGATAAATAATATCATTTATTATTGCCTCTAGGGCATATCTCCTACAGTCGCCGCACCCATGGAGCACGCCGTCGCCGGGCTATGCCGACGGGGACGCCCATGGTGGCTTCAACCCCAACATCACCTTCCCCCATGGGCGGCCCGTCCAGCGCACGCCCTCGCCCGCGTTCGCCGGCGTGCAGTACCCGCCGTACACGTACTCGCCGTCGGACTACGCAGCCTCACCGACGCCGCCTCTCCGCCGAAGCCTCTACTCACAAGCCTCTTCCTCGTCGCATCTTGGCGACGCCGACACGACGGAGGCCGACATGGAGGACATCATCGCAGCCGGCTCGGCTGCGGCCGCCGCTTCTTCCCCCGGGTTCGCTACGCAGGACCTCGCCGACGTGGACGACGAGCTCGACTACGGCGAGGAAGAGCCGGAGGAAGAGGAGGAGGAGCCGGCACCGATGAGGAAAAGCAAGAAGAAGAAGAAGAAGAAGAAGAAGAAGAAGGCCAAGTCCGGCGAGCCACGCATCAAATGGGCGTCCAAGGAAGAAGAGTGCCTCGCCGAAGCGTGGAAGGTCGTCTGCCTCGACCCGGTCACCGGCACGAATCAGAGCATCGAGACGTATTGGGACCGCATCAAGGCCGAGTTCGACGAGCGGAAGCTCGTCGACCCCTACTTCAAAGGCATGGACATGAAGCGGGGGTCGAAGGCGATGGCAAACCATTGGTCGCTCATTCAAACGGCGTGCAACAAATGGCATGGGATCGTCGAGGAGGTCGCGGCTCGCCCGGAGAGCGGCACCAGCGTCGAGGATCAGGTATCGCACGCCGTCCATGTTGCTACCTTTCGCCACGTGCGCGCTCTTTTGCCTTTGTGCGCGCCCTGGGCGTGCCCTGGCGCGCGCTCTGGTGCCGACTGACGTTCTTTCTCAGCACAGCTGCTGCGCATGTTCGCCATGTTCCGCGACGACAACAGCGACGTAGACTTCAAGTACCTCCACATCTTCAAGCGGATCGACAAGTGCGAGAAATGGGCGGCCGTCCGACGCACCCTCGCCAAGGCCAAAGAGACGTACAAGCCGGACGCGCCGACAGCGGGCGCGGCCGATGGACGCCCGGACGGCAACAAAGGTGCCAAGAAGGCGAAATACGCCGAGACGGCTGCCGCGAGCGTGCAGGAGTCCATCGAGCACTGCATCGCTGACGCCAAAACCAGGGCCGCCGAGCGAGAGGAGAAAACAGAGGCGAGGTGGGCTGTTTTGATGACAAACAGCGCCGTCAAACTCGACTTGCTCCGCGCCAACGCCGCCGTGAAACTCAAAGCTCAAGACGCCAAGAAGAGGAACAACGACCTCGCCTTCTTGATGGGCGGCGCTGACATGCTCCAAAGCAGCGACGAGAAGCTCAAGGCATGGTTCTTGGCCGAGCGCGGCCTCATCCTGAACCAGATACCGGCGACGCCAACGCCGCCGCCCAGCCCGGCGGCTGATGACGACGAGACCAGGGCCGATGATGTCTCCGCCTCCGCGACGCCCAGCCCCACCGACGATGCCTCCGCCGCGCCCAGCAGCACAGAAGACGCGCCGAACAGCCCGGAAGCCGCGTCGATTCCTCCCAGCCCGCGTACGCCGACGACTACGCCGCCGGAGGTTGAACTCGACGCTTGATGTTCTCCTTCCGCACCCTTCCTTTTTTGTACGCCGAACTACTGCGTGTCCTGTTATTTTGATCGCTGAACTGTGGCACCGAGTCGCCGAACTATTGCGATGATCGCCGGTTTGTTGTTTCTTTGAGCGGGAATGATGTTTTTCGAATATGGAGCGCCTTGGGGGGGGGGGGGGGGGGGGGGCTGGGCGCGCGGCTGGGGAAAAACGAACCCCAGAGGCCGCCGATCTAGCGTCGGCTCGCCCCTAGGCCGGGTTTTTTCGACGCCCTGGGAGGCCGAACGGCTGGAGATGCTCTTAGCCCTTATTAGAATGGTCAACATGTCTACTACAATGTTAAATCCATCCATCCACCGTAATTTGTCTGGCCGAATTAATCACGCCGGCCCCCATATGGCCAAATTCCCCTATCCAGCCATTACGCGCGAGCGTCAGCGTTGGAGGAGCTGCGGTGGCAGAGCACGTACCCTGCCTCGCCTGTCTCCCCTGGACACGCTTTGCTCCGCTGCTCCACTGCTGCAACGGAGCAGTGGAGCTGCAATGCATCCTCTCTCCGATCTGCTCGCATGCACGTACTGTCAATAGCGGCAGCTTCTTATTGGCTCCTTTCTGCAGTGCAGACAATAGTTACTACTGGCCAGCGAGGAGAATGGAGCCCAAATGCAGCTCCACACTGTTGGATCGTAGGCCGGAAAATACGTGCACGCGTAGACAATGACCGGCCCATATTTGAGGGCTGTGGCCACCGGGTCGTTGACTTCGGGCGCCGGCCTTCCTCCACAAGCGCCGCAGTGGAGAGGTAGAGGAAGAAGACGGAGCGCCCCAAGTCCACCTCCTCCCTTCATCTCGGTGGCGGGCGAAACTCGGGCGCCTATTGGGTTCAACCCGCTCAGAGATTTGCCGATGAGGTAAAAAGGACATCCTCTCTCGTCTTTTCTTTGGATTGCTTCGACTAAATGCAATGTGGCTATGAAAATGAAAGAATGGTTGCAGTTGTGCAATGTTTGTGTTTAGCGATGTTTTCACATATTTTGAAGGATAACGGTCAAAAATGAATGATTCATAGGTAGTAATTAGTATGATGGGTGATTATGACCAATGATGTCCATCTTCATGGCGCAAAGGTGGGTCACTTTGAACAATTAGATGTCGAAGGCAAAGATGCAAAATTGGATCGATTCCAACCCACCGATTCTTCAAGGAAGAAAGCACTTTGGGACGCAAACAACATCATGGAGGAGGACTGCAGGTTGACGCGGGCCAGGATAGCCAAGGGGAAGCGGTTCATGATGATGGATGTGAATGCCATGGATCCATTTGCGAGATCGTTTTGGGAGTTGACGCAAGCAAAGATCATGCGTTCTAGGATGGTATGGAGCACCCAACACGCCAGAAGAGAGCATAGTGCGCTATGCCGAAGGAGGGGACAATGCACACACTGGAGGAGGGGACGATGCAAACACCGAAGCAGGAGACATATGATTGAATGCTTTATTTTTTACGCATGCAACTTAAAAAATTGCATGATTACTTTTGAGATTATATGAAACGTTCATGCAAACAAGGAGATTATATGAAACGCTTAATCCAAGTAATTGAATAAAAAGGAGGAGAAAACTGAAGGCTGAAATATTGCAACCCTGAGTTTGCACCTCGCTTGGGCAGCCTCTAAAATTTTATGGAACACGCTCCATGTATGTTTTGACAACCGCATATACGACGACTACGCTAGAGTTGCTCCTAGGGCTAGATTTAAAAAAAAACTCCAAAGAAAGGGTATACATGGTTGAAGCCGCATGGAATGGCACAAGGGCATCTCCGACACTGACCCGCAAACCCAACATCGCATCCGTCCACGGACTGGAGGGGACCAGTCCGCAGACACTGGTGCGGGAGCTGGCCATCTAAAATTAGCCGCATACATCCGCCTCCATTTTTTTAAAGACCGCATACATCCACACGCTCAAAATAGTCGCATATCTAGTTTCAGATTAGCTAAAAAATGTTCAAATGTTCAAATGCATTAGTATTCTAATTTAAATATTACAGTCTAATAATGTTGTCCCCTTTAACTGCCCATAGATGCTCAATCAGATTTTCTTTCAGTTGCTCATGAGTTGCTCGATGCCGAATTTATTGATGCATGTGAACAAACTCATCAAATGTGGCTGGAGTCTGGTCTGAAAGTTTGATAGGATCACCCATGTTCTCAAATCCAAGCGCTACGACAACATCCTCGCCCTTGTCCGCGACGACCATGTTATGCATGATCACACAACATGTTATCAACTCCCACAAGCTTACTGGATCTCATTGTTTAGCAGGTCCACGAAAACTGCAAAATGTGCCCACAGAACTCCAAATGCCCTCTCAACATCCTTTCTAGATGCTTCTTGTTTTTAGGCAAAGTGACACTTTTTCTAGCGAATTGGGTTAGAGAAGGTCTTGATAAAGGTAGCTCACAGAGGATAGATGTCATCAACCAAATAGTAGCCCATGTTATATTCATGACATTGACAGTATAGTAGCAATTGGGAGCTTTCTCTTCAGCCAGCCTGCCAAATAATTAATGGTGATTGCTGCAGCACATTGATGTCATTGTGATACCCGGACATGCCAAAGAAAGTGTGCCAAATTCAAATATCCTATAATGCAACTGCCTCAAGTATGATGGTGGGCTTCTTAACATGACCCTGAAATTGCCCTTGTAGAGCTTTTGGGCAGTTCTTCCATCTTCAATGCATGCAGTTAAGAGAACTGAGCAAACCAGGCCATCCTCTTACTTCAGACATTGCCAAGATCATCTTGATGTCTGTGATAGTTGGTTCTCTCAGGCACCAAGGTCCAAACACTGAGGCGACGGTAGTAGCATATCTTACCATGGCATCTCTACATGTGCTCTCAGACATCCGTAAGTATTCGTCCCACGAATCAGTGGCCATGTCATATGGAACCATCCGCAGTGCGGCCGTGCACTTCTGGTAACTAGAGAACCCAATCCTTCCCACTACATGCTTCTTTAAGATGAAGTAGCCATCAAAGGACCGGACGCCATGGTAAAGACGATCGAAGACATTTTTCTGCATCCAAAAGCGGCGACGAAAATTGTCAGCGAATAGGGCATCCGGGGCAAACTAGTCATCCATCAGCGTCAAATGGCCGTGCGCCTTGTGGCGGTTGAGCACTCGATGTCCCTTGATCGATCCCTTGAAATTGACAACATGCTCTTCTGCACGCTCCACGTCTGCAAGGACCGCCTGCATCATTGTTGTCTCATCCATGTAGTCCTTGTTGAACGAGCCGTCGGACGACTCAATATAGTGCTCGTATATGTACTCCATATCCGAATCCATTACTTCATAGAAGAAGGGACAAAAAAATTAGCATGGGCATTTCACCGAACACTTGCCGGGCATGGTGAGTACCATAGGTGCAGATGGTACCTGTGCACAGTGGCGGAGGCAGGAATGCATATAATCTGATGTTGGGGAGGGCCGGCTGCAGGCAACAGTAAAAAAATGTCACTGTTCATATGCATAATACAAAGGAAATTAGGACGTTGGGGAGGGCCCGGCCCTGGCTGGCCACCCCTGCCTCCGCCACTGCCTATGCAACAGACGGAGGAGAGGCATGGTACAAAGGCGGAGGACAAGCGGTGTGGTGCCCTGGTGTAGTGATGGAGGTGACCGAGTCATTGAGTTTTGGCAAGGGTGTGTCGGGGCGGCCGGGGTGGTGGAGCGGCGGCGAAGGCAAGAGAGAAAACGCTTGCAGAGAAAGATGGGAGGATGGTGGCTTGGGGTCCCAGCAGATAGGTTTGGGAGGGGTTTTGGGTTGGCTGAGCATGTCAAAGTCCTACGTGGATGTTGTTCGGACTCCCGCAAAGCCCCCCAAGTTTGTTTCGAGTTTGCGAGAAAAAAAACACATCCGAACCGGTCGGCGGACCGATACAGGCCTGCGCTAGATGGCTAAGGGCGTCTGGACCATGCAATTCGGACGGTTGTGGGAGGTTTCATTGTCCACTTTAGAGATGCCCTAAGAGCATCTATATTCGGGCGCCCCAAACCTGCATCAAACCCCCAGACGGACGGCCCGGTCAGTGACCGGTCAAAAAAGCATCTACAAAAGGAGTTTCTTGCAATTTTCCTCCTAAAACATATGTGAACTAAATCCATACATAATATCACTGGCCCTAAATTGTTTCTTGCTTTTCTGGTGTTGGCTCAATAGTACAACACCTTAACCAAAAGTGAACTTGGCTGGTCAGCTTCATTTTGGTTGGACTCAAATATGCCAAATATCTTGATAACATGAATATCAAAAGGGGAATTGCAACCCTTTAGTGGAATTAGAGTGGACAGATAACTTGAGAAAGAAAAACATTATCTGCAAGCTGCAAAAGAAATACAACATGAAGCGATAAATTACGTGCACTTTCAGGTTACAACATGATGTGACAACAACCTACAAATCGTTGCATGTGCTGACTTAAGACACCATCAGAGTATCTGGCCTGGCTCAGTGGGGCCTTAGCACGATGATTTCCCCGCTGTCTACTACAACAAGTTTGGCCCGGCTCTAGTGTGGGAGGGGTGATGACGGCAGCATACCTTTGGCTCGCTCCAGTGCTTGTAGTCGTCGCTAGTTTGTCTATGCACATGGATGTAATGTTTATTATTTCTACATTCTTTGTACTGCCATGGCATGATGAATAGATCGAAAATTTTCTCGTAGAAAAAAGAGTAATAACAATATCATCTTAGTACCTCAATGATACCTACTTACGAATCCTAGCGTCATGTGCGAATGGCACGACCTCCGAATCAGGCTCATAATTCCCTGACTTCACATGTTTCTTCACGTGCGCCCCTCATCAATTTAGCAAACCAAAAGTATTATGTGCTTGAAAAGCACCCCGTCTCTTATATTATTTTTATTTGTCTAAAATAGTGAAAATCAATACTTTACAAATTCATGATCTTCAAGCAAAGTACGATTCAAAGATCTGACATCCTGCTAATATGAGCAAAGGACTTCATGCCAAAGTGGTTAATTGTTTTCCCAGTTAGTTGTGATCATTTTCTGATCTCATCAGGGTATTCAAATCTTAATGTGATTTAAGATACACATTGTTATTATAAGATCTAAGTACTACAAGAAAAATAACTACTAGAAATACAGTTCGCGCGGCAATGGCCTCCTGCCCGTTTAGGCACGCCTTGTATTATTTTCGCGAAATACCTCAAAAAAAACAAGGGAGAGAAGCCAAAAAACATACAAAAAATTGCAAAATTCAATAGAGCATTAGGTGGGATAAATCTAGAGTTTTATTAGCGAGGGCCTCATTAAAAAACCTTCCATCCCGACGAAGTAAAAGAGGGCCGTTGACTTCGAGCACCAGCCTTCCTCCACAAGCGCCGCAATGAAGAAATAGAGAAAGAAGATGGGGCGCCCCAAGTCCACCTCCTCCCTTCATCTCGTCGGCGGGCGAAACTCGAGCGCCTTTTGTTTGGATTGCTTCGATTGAATGCAATGTGACACTTTGATGGGTTATTCGTCTAACCAATGATATCGATCTTCATGGCGCAAAGGTGGGTCACTTTGAACAATTAGATGCCGAGGGCAAGGATACATAATTGGATTGATTCCAACCCACACCGGTTCGTTGAGGAAGAAAGCAATTTGGGTCGCAAAACGGCACCACGGAGGAGGACAGGTTGACGCAAGCCAGGATAGCCGAGGGGAAGCAGTTCATTATGCTGGATTCCAATGCCATGGATCCAATTGCGAGATCGTTTTTGGTAGTTGACGCGAGCGGAGATCACGATTTATAGAATGGCATGGAGCTCGTAACACGCCAGAGGAGGTGACTAAGCACACACCGGAGGAGGGGATGATGGTGATGATGCACACATAGGAGGAGAGGACGATGCAAACACTGAAGCATGCGACATGTGATGTGTGCATATGGTTGAATGCTTTATTTTATTTTTTATGCTCAGGTAACTTGTTTAAAAAATATGAGCATGATTATTTTTGAGATTTTATGAAACGTTCCGGCAAAAAGGAGATTATATGAAACGTTTAATTCAACGGGCGTGCTAAAACTCAGTCGACTGAGATTTAATGAAGTCTCAGTCGACCTTGCAATTTTGTCCCATCGTTTGCAACATTTTTTCCTGCCGGTTACAACATCCGTCTTGCTGGTTGTAGCATGTCGTACCTCATCGATTGTAGCACTTCATCTCACCGGTCACAACATCCTTCTTTGACGGTTGTAGCATTTTTAGTCAGAACGGTTATAGCATATGTTGTCGTTGCTTGCAGTACTGTTGCAACATTTTTCATCACCGTTTGTAGCATCCAGCCATGCCACTTGCAACACCACAACTACGCTGACATCACTCGACTGAGACTTCGTTAAGTCTCAATCGACTGAGTTCTAGACAGACAAGTGATTGAATGAATATGAGAAAAAAAATGGAAGGTTGAAATATGGCAGCTCTGAGTATGCACCTCTCCTCGGCAACCTCTAAAATTGATGGAACGCGCTCCATATACGTTTTGACCACTGTACATAATACGACTATGATAGAGTTGCTCTTAGGACTAGATTTCAAAAAAATAGCTCCGAAGAGGGGGTTGTTGGGGAACGTAATAATTTCAAAAAAATTCCTACGAACACGCAAGATCATGGTGATGCATAGCAACGAGAAAGGAGAGTGTCGTCTACGTACCCTCGTAGACCGTAAGCGGAAGCGTTATGACAACGCGGTTAATGTAGTCGTACGTCTTCACGGTCGACCGATCCTCAGTGCCGAACGTACGGCACCTCCGCGTTCAGCACACGTTCAGCTCAGTGACGTCCCGCGAACTCACGATCCAGTAGAGCTTCGGGGAAGAGCTTCGTCAGCACGACAGCGTGGTGACGGTGTTGATGAAGTTACCGGCGCAGGGCTTCGCCTAAGCACCGCTACGATATGACCGAGGTGGATTATGATGGAGGGGGGCACCGCACACGGCTAAGAGATCAATGATCAATTATTGTGTCTCTATGGGGTGCCCCCTGGCCACATATATAAAGGAGTGCAGGAGGGGGAGAGGCCGGCCCTCCTAGGCGTGCCCCAAGGGGAGTCCTACTCCCACCGGGAGTAGGATTCCCCCCCCCCCCCTTCCATGTAGTAGGAGTAGGAGAGAAGGAAAGGGAAAAGATAAGAGAAGGAAGGAGGGGGTGCCGCCCCTCCCCCTAGTTCGGACTAGGCCTTGTGGGGGCGCGCAGCCTCCCCTCTCTCTTTCCCCTAAAGCCCAATAAGGCCCATGTACTCCCCGGCGAATTCCCGTAACTCTCCGGTACTCCGAAAAATACCCGAATCACTCGGAACCTTTCCGATGTCCGAATATAGTCGTCCAATATATCGATCTTTACGTCTCGATCATTTCGAGACTCCTCGTCATGTCCCCGATCTCATCCGGGACTCCGAACTACCTTCGGTACATCAAAACACATAAACTCATAATACCGATCGTCACCGAACGTTAAGCGTGCGGACCCTACCGGTTCGAGAACTATGTAGACATGACCAAGACTCATCTCTGGTCAATAACCAATAGAGGAACCTGGATGCTCATATTGGTTACTACATATTCTACGAAGATCTTTATCGGTCAAACCGCATAACAACATACGTTGTTCCCTTTGTCATCGGTATGTTACTTGTCCGAGATTTGGTCGTCGGTATCCTCATACCTATCTCAATCTCGTTACCGGCAAGTCTCTTTACTCGTTCTGTAATGCATCATCCCGCAACTAACTCATTAGTCACATTGCTTGCAAGGCTTATAGTGATGTGCATTACCGAGAGGGCCCAGAGATACCTCTCCGACAATCGGAGTGACAAATCCTAGTCTCGATCTATGCCAACTCAACAAGTACCATCGGAGACACCTGTAGAGCACCTTTATAATCACCCAGTTACGTTGTGATGTTTGGTAGCACACAAAGTGTTCCTCCGGTAATCGGGAGTTGCATAATCTCATAGTCATAGGAACATGTATAAGTCATGAAGAAAGCAATAGCAGTAAACTAAAACGATCATGTGCTAAGCTAACGGAATGGGTCAAGTCAATCACATCATTCTCCTAATAATGTGATCCCGTTTATCAAATGACAACTCATGTCTATGGTTAGGAAACTTAACCATCTTTGATAAACGAGCTAGTCAAGTAGAGGCATACTAGTGACACTTTGTTTGTCTATGTATTCACACATGTATTATGTTTCCGGTTAATACAATTCTAGCATGAATAATAAATATTTATCATGAAATAAGGAAATAAATAATAACTTTATTATTGCCTCTAGGGCATATTTCCTTCAGGGGTATACATGGCTGAACCGGCAGGGAAATGCATAAGGGCATCTCCAACGCTGACCCATAAATTCCCTCCCACATCCATCTGCGGACAAGGGGAGGGGGACCAGTCTGCGAACAAGGATGCGGGAGCCAACCATCCAATGCTGCCCGCATACATTTCAACCACCGTGTGAACTAACCCGACAATATTCATGCAAATACGGCGGGTTTCATATAAACCGGGCGAAATTCATTACATGTTGAACATTTTTTTAACTAATAAACTATGCCGAACTAAGGTGAAACTAGTCTACGGCCGATGCCGGTGGATATCCGTTCCGACGACATGGATACCCTTGACTAGTCTACGGCCGGGCACACGGCGGATCTCCATTGTTTTCCCCGTGTTCAGTAGCCCGCTCATCGGACTGTCGTGAGCCCCAGAGATATATGCTTCAATGCAAAGGTCGACTCACTTCCCCTCGTCCGGCAGTGCCTCTCATTGGAGTGGCCCGCCGAGATATGATTCAGCCGAGGGGAAGGGCGCCCTCCGCTTCCGTGAAGCATGGATCAAGGTTGGTTTTTGGGGCGGGTGACAGCGGTGGTCTGCGACCGGGCAATACACCAGCTGTGTACATTGGCGTTGCCTGGGCGGTGACCTTCATGGGACCCAAGAGGCGGTGGCCTCCCATGTTTACTTCTCCTCGATGATGGCGGCGGGTACGGGCGTGCTGGGTGATGCCTCGTCAACTCCGCAAAGCCCGCTGCTTTCTCCGCCGGCAGCGTGTGGTTACGCGAACGTCGACTGCGGATGGCGCGGTCACAGGCACGGGAGGAGCGGTACGACACGGCGTCGTCCACGGCAACCACGATGCCCGTGCCACCGCGCGCCGCTTCAACGCCGGGAGTGAGAGGTCGCATCCGTTCTACGCCGGTGTGAATGCGGAGCGGCCGTTCTACAACGGCATGAATGCGGGCAGCTGGCGCCGGACGGAAACATACGCGGGCGCGGGTGGGGGTTAATGGTGGGCCAGTCAGAACCGGATGTGAGAGTGGTTCGGACGCCTGTAAAGCAAAGCCCTCCTAGTTTATTCCGGTTTGCGGAAAGAAAAATTCAGACCGCCAATCAAATCGATACAGATCCGCGTTGAATGGCACGACACGCCTCGTGGTTGCGGGTGCTCAAGGGTCCAAGTTGTTGGAGATGGCCTGGTACGCTGGCTGGCTGGCCGGCAAAGAGGTGTGGATGCATGGAGCAGCGGCAGTACGTACGTACGCACTGCAGAGTGGGTCCAGCCGAAGCATCGGGCGTCGACCATCAAGGCTAGTTATTTGTCCTGCAGCTAGCTAGCAAAGCCTGGGCTGGGCTGGGCTGAGCTGGGGCCGAGCACTTGATGGCAATCACAGGCGCCACTCCACTGTGATCGACGTCGCTTTCCCCTCTCCCGTTAAACCCATGCACACAGTCGCGGCCAGCCTAGCTGCGCTACGCATCGCACGGGACGCCATTCAATAACCCGCTCACGGCTAACCTAATTCCCTCCCCGCCAGGAAACCCTCCGTCCACATCGATCCCATGATTCCCATCTCCACCTCCGTCTCCCTCCGTATATACGCGCCCGTGTCCCCTCCCCCCTTCCTTCCCTGCGTCCGTGGCCAGCACCCAATCCACAGCCGTACCTTGCTCGCTGGCCGGCTAGCCGCCTCTCGCTTCCTACGTACGTGCGTACGTCGTCAGATGGCGTCGACGACGGCCGACGACGCGGCGGCGGGGCGGCGCAAGGCGGGCACTCCGCCGGCCCTGCCGCCGCCCCCGGCGGAGCAGGCGGTGAGGTGCCCGCGCTGCGACTCGCCCAACACCAAGTTCTGCTACTACAACAACTACAGCCTGTCGCAGCCGCGCCACTTCTGCAAGACCTGCCGCCGGTACTGGACCAAGGGCGGCGCGCTCCGCAGCGTCCCCGTCGGCGGCGGCTGCCGCAAGAACAAGCGCTCCCGCTCCGGCTCCTCCTCCTCCTCCCGCGGCCTCTCCCTCACCACGCCGGCCGGGGGCGGCGCCGACCAGGACCAGCAGCACGCGGCGAGGATGAGCATGGGCGGGTTTCCTGGCGGCGGCGGCGGCGACTTCCGCGGCGTGGTCGGCATGCTGCCGGTGCTCCACTCCCCGGCCGTCGTCGGCCAGTACGTGCCGTTCGGGGACTGGTCCTCGGGGGAAACCAACGGCGGGGGCGCGGCAGGCCGCGCGACGAACGGGTCGGCGGGAGCCGGAAACGGGGCGGCGAGCAGCGCCATCGCGTCGTCCATCGAGTCGCTCAGCTTCATCAACCAGGACCTCCACTGGAAGCTGCAGCAGCAGCGGGTCGCCACCATGTTCCTCGGCCCGCCTAGCGCCTCCTCCTCCTCCCACCCCCACGCCGTCGGTGGCGGGAGCAATGGCATGCCAGCCGCCGCCCAGTTCGGAGGAGGCGGCGCCTTCCTGCAGATGGCGGGGCTATCCGGCTGCATGGAGACGCTGCCGGCGACCACGACATGGTTCATGGACAACTCCTACGCGTTGCCTTCCCCGCCCCGACCCGCTGCCGGCGTGGGCGCCGCCAGTAGCAACATCAACAGCGGCCGGAGTAGCGGCGGCGGCGGGGATGATAACGCCACGTCGGACAACAACAACTGCGGCGGCTCGATCCCGTCATGGGGCGACATTTCGACGTTCGCAATGCTGCCGTAGAAACTTCAACGACTTCCGAGTGCGGATTCCGAAGGAATCGAGCTTGTTGCTAGGGAGGCTAATTTATCCCTGTTATTAATTCATTAGCGGATGGTTGGTCTCTAACTGGGTTGAGATATACTAAGTGTATTAATTTTAGTTCTTATTATGAAGTGATATAGTGCCTGTCAGTTGTCACAGAACCCTAATCAGCAATCCATGTATCATGTAATTTTCTTTACCGTTTCTTCGTTTATTTTGTTTCATTTTCATTCGCTTTTGCCTTTGTCTATGCATTTTTACATGCATTCGTGTTGTTAAATGACTTGGGAGCGACCATCTGTAAGTCGTGTAAAAATTAAATTTAATGTAAGTTAAACTTTTTCATATATTGTTCTTCTTCCTCTTCGGGTTCTCCTTTCCCACACTACTTGTTGTCACCGGCCGAACCGCCTGCCACCGTGGCAGGCGGCACTTCCATCAGCCTCACGGCTCCACCCTTCCCTCGCCTTCGGCCTAGCCGGCCATCCGTCTAACCCCCGCTCCCCCTCCCCCTCCCCCACACCCCACACCCAAACACACACCTTCTGTTCTTCTCCAACACCGGCAGCTCCACCCCGCACCTAAGTATCAAATCTCCGACCCACCTCTGCCTAAGATGACGCGGCGAGCCATGTCACTTCGGCTCTAGTTCGTTCCCGAATCGGCCTCACATACGGCCCCGTGTAAAGCAGCCACCCGTCGCGGCGCCCCAGGCCTGGCCTCGGAGCCTCGCCCGCCTCCTTCTCTTCTCACAAGAAATTGAATTACACGGAAATTCAGATAACTTGCAAATAGCTCGTGCGAGATGACTTAGATAAACGTGTTCGACTTGAGCTAGATGACGTTGTGTTTGTGTCTAGCCTCTTTTTTTCACCTATTGAGTTACATGTAAGCTAGACAGACTGATCCATGAGAAATGGGCTCAAGTCATTGACGTTTATAACCATCTTTATCATACAAGATTGGTACTTCAGTTGCCATATACGCCATCTCTCTCTCTCGAAAAGTGCAAGTAGAGGCCGACCTTCATTGAGCTCTTTTTATTCAGGGAAAATGCGTTTTTCACACATCCAAATAATCTGGAAAAAAGTATACATGTAGACATACAGTTGTAGTACACATGTATACAATTTGATGAACATATATATTCATATGTGATGTACACAAAAAGACAAGTACACAGATTAAAATTGGCTTTTCCTTTGTTGTATTTGGGCCAAATATTTATCTCTTTTTGGTAGCATGCAAATAATCAAATTAGTTGGAAATTTTGTACGTACTTGAAGAATATGCATATCTTTGTAGAAAAAAATTAACAACTTTTGAATCTTTTAAATGTATTTTGTTTCTTTTTAAACGAGCAGCTCCGACGTCGGTCGTTATTGGCCGCACTCACCTCTTTCTCTCTCTCAAAAAAGAACGATGCAGGGTTGCAGGAAGTAGCAATACATTCATGGCCGCCAATGTGAAGCCCTAAACCAGTAATGGCGAGGCAGGTTGTCAGAGCCTATTAACTCCATCCCCAGTGGTAAGTACGAGAGAGCAAGATATGATGGATGCATCATGGATGGTTCCGAAATGAAGGCTCCTTTTTCATCTTCCCAGTAAGATTCTTCCATTCCTAGGAGTATCGATCACACCCAAGGCCGACATGAAAGCAGTAATTCTTACCCTCCAACAGGAGCGAAGACTGTTGTGAGATCTTGAATACGTACTCACTTCAGATCGATCTAGGAGCCTAGCTAGGCTGTTGGGGACCACCTCGGCTCGAGCTCGATTAATTTCACCACTATTAGAGCATATGGCTAAGGGCGTGTTCGGATCCCCTCCAGCTTCAAAAACTCCACAAATTCAGCTTCTCTCAAAGTAGCTTCCCGCTCCACCTGGCGAATTCCATCCGTTCGGCATTGAGCATAGCTTCTCCCATCGCCACCTTCGGCTGGCAGCCCAGCTGTGGAGACAGTTGGTCTGTTCAGTGCCACTTTCGCCCGCTGGAACCAGCCCAGTTTGGGATGTTGCTCCTCGCTCGTGCAAGGTAATTCGGGCATCAATAGCGTTGCCACGTCGGGCTGGCCTCCTCCTTCCGCTGAGCTCGTTGCTCCTGGTTGGCGGTGAGGGGACTACACCGAAGGGACGGAATCTGACGGGGATAGGCCTGGAACGGCTTGATCTACCACCGGATAGGAGTGGCGGCCGGCGACGGACTGGCGGCGGTGGTCACGGCGGCGGCTAGGTTTGGCGCTAGGAAGAGGAACTAAGGAACTGTAAAGAGAGAGAGGTGTCGGGGCGAGCCTTGCGGATCGTTTCTCGATTTGGCAGTGGCAGCCTATTGTAATTATGTCGAACTCCACACTTCTCCATTTCGTGAAGCTGGCTTTAGCAACTTCGGCATTTTGCACTAGAGGATCGCAACACTTCACGAAGCCCACTCCACAGAGCTCAGACATTCTGTCCGGCTCTGCGCATGGAGTTGGAGAAGCGCGGAGCAGGAGGAGTTCCGAACATAGCCTAATAGTATAGTCAGCTGATGGTTATACGATGTTTTCATATTATGTAAAGCCACCATTTATAATCACTAGTATATGATGTAGAAATCCAATTCGATTATTGGGAGCATATGCTCTTGCCCACTAATTTGTTTCTAATGTAAAAAAATGAAAAAATAGATGTGTTCATTGTCACACCCAAATGTTACCTTCAAATTTTTAGTGAAAAATCTTAAGCATTTTGACTTGTGCGAAAAAACAAATGAAACGCCAAATGTTACACTTAATTTTGTTTTTTTCACCGACGAAGCACCGCTATCCCGTTTCGCATGAAAATTGTCAAGCACACTTGCTAGACTAACATGAACATTCACAAAAAGAATTATAATTTTTATATTGTATTTACTATTCATCCAAAAGCATATGGTCCGCAGAGGCAAAACTGCCCTCCCATCCTTTTTGTGTGTAATAAAAGGCCGATGACGATAAGTGGGAGGAGGCAGCCGAAGCGTCAGGCGTGGCTAAAGAAGCTTCCACGTCAATGTCGTCCATGCACTCCACACGGTTCAACCATGAGAACGTCTGCATTTGGACAACGGCTATGGAGAGCGTGTACAGGCGCATGGGCTCTAGAACGATATATTTATGTGACCAGTATGTGAAACTATGTTGAACAAAATAAAATGCCATTAAAATAATAAATGAAAATGGGAATTAATTTTTTTTTCTCGAATATGCACGAGCGTGCATATTATATATTAAAGAAGAAAGGCAAAGATTGCCTCCACCATAGTTTACAGGAGTTCCGTTACAAGTATCCTTCCCTACGCGCCCACCTTTCTAAACTACCAAAGAAGGGTTCAACGTCCCCTTTGAACTTGCCAGCTAATGACCATATCCTCCCTTCGGACTTGACCCGAGCTATGAGCACATCCACCGAAGGGGATGCTCCGTCGAACACAATAGCATTACGATGCTTCCACAATTCCCAAATAGTGAGGATGAATATAGTATGTAGATCCTTGCGCCGCAGGTTGTTCGGACCTTGCTTATCCCGAAGCCAAACGCCAAGCGTGTCATGATCCGTCGGTGTCCAGTCCAACTTGCCCAGTGCCTCGCAAATCACAGCCCATATGGAACGAGCGAACACGGATGTTAGGAGCACGTGATTGATCGTTTCCTCCTCCTGGTCACACAGAGGGCATGCATCCTGATGCGGTAACCCTCTTCTTGCAAGTCTATCCGAGGTCCAGCACCGATCTCGCAACGCTAGCCAAGTGAAGAACTTGCAGTTAGAGGGCGCCCGGGATGACCATGTCAGCTCCGCCAAGGGTGCTACCTCCCGACCCCAAAACCTTGCCGAATAGGCCGACCTCACCAAGTATCGTCCGTTCGTCTCCCAGGACCATGTGACCTTATCAGGCACATCCACCTCCGGCTCCCACGTGCACACACAGAGCCATAGGGATAGGAATTCCCTCAAGGCCTGCTCACCAAGCTCCGGGCCAACATCCAGAGCCCAAGAGCCATCCTCAATGGCCAATGCCACATGCTTCGTCAATCTGACTCGTCGAGGAATCATGCCATATATGGTTGGTGCGATCTCCTGCACCCTCATCCCATGGATCCAACGATCTTCCCAAAAAAGGGTGTTAAGCCCACAATGTGCCTCACTCCTGGTGGCTGCCTGGAACAGAAGTTGTGCATCCGTTGGCACTTTAATTGTGAATTCACTCCAAGGTCTGCTCGAGCCCACCCGTTGAAGCCATGGCCACCTAGCTTGCATGGCCACATTCAGCCATTTGAGGTTTGGTATTCCGAGACCTCCAGGCCATTTTGGTGCACAAACTGTATCCCAGGCAACAGCGCAATTGCCACCATCTGCATTAGCTCGCTTGCACCAGAGGAAACCTCGGCACACTTTGTTCATCGCAGCAATAGTTTTCATTGGAAGATCCAAGGCCATCATGGCAACTGATTGGACCAAGGTCAACCGTCCACTCTTCGGCATCAAAGTCGCCTTCCACTTAGGGAGACAATTCGCCATTTGATCCACCAAGTATTGTAGCTGCGCCGGAGTCGGCTTCCGTAATGCCAGCGGGAGGCCCAGGTATTTGATAGGGAAGGACCCTCTCGGGCATCCTAACACGCTGTTTGCCATAGTGATTTCCTGATCCGAGCACCTTATCGGAAGGGCCGCAGATTTCGCCATGTTTATCCGCAAACCTGAAGCCTCCCCAAAAACCTCAAAAATACGCTTTGCAGCCTCGAGCTCTCCTGGCTTGGGTTTGATGAAAACCACCACATCGTCCGCGAATATGGACAGCCGTTGCCTCATCCCTCGAGAAGCTAACGACTCCAAGTGCCCTCTTTGCGTTGCACACTCAAACAGCCTTTGCAACGGCTCCATAGTGAGAATAAAAAGCATCGGTGATATCGGGTCGCCTTGCCTGAGCCCCTTGCAGTTGTAAATAGTGTCCCCGGGGTCCCCATTCACCATGATCTTGGTAGTAGAGGTTGCAAGAATGCCACATATCCATGATCTCCACCTAGGTCCGAAACCAAGTTGTTGCATCACCTCGATCAGAAACGGCCATTGAACGGAGTCAAATGCTTTCGAAATGTCTAGCTTGAGCAGTATGGCGGGGTTGCGCAAGGCATTCAGCCTCCGGGCTGTACTTTGGACCAACATGAAGTTGTCGTGTAAGGATCTGCCCTTCACAAAAGCACTCTGGTGGTTTCCCACAAGCATCGGTAGTTTCCACACTAATCTACAAGCCAGCACCTTCTCAAATATCTTAATAGCTCCATGTACAAGACTGATCGGCCTAAAGTCCGCCACATCCAGGGCACCATCCTTCTTGGGCAGCAGAGTAACAAGAGATTTGTTGATCACGGCCAAACCTCGAACGTCCCCATTGTAGAGACAAACCAAGGCCTTCATGAGATCATCTTTTATAACATGCCAGCATGCGGCATAGAAACGGCCCGTAAATCCAACCGGCCCGGGCGCCTTGTCCAGGGGCATCCCCTTGATGACACCTTCCACCTCCTCATAAGTGAACGGCTCCTCCAGCTGCGATAGATCCAGCCGTGGCAAGTCCAACTCATTCAGATTTAACGTGTAACTCCGGGACTCAGCGGCACCAAACGCCGCGCCATAGTAGGCATCCACCACGGAGGCCACCTCTTCTTGGCCAGAGTACATGCATCTGTTATGCTTGACCAAGCGGAGGACATTCTTGCGCTGCCTATGGCTCGCCTGCTGATGAAAGAGCCTTGTGCTGCCATCTCCTTCACGCAACTGTAACAAACACGATCTCTGTCTTGCGTTGCCTATGGCTCGCCTGCTGATGAAAGAGCCTTGGGAGGCTCTGTCTCTGTCTAGCCGGTCGCGCCCCGTCCCTGCCGGCCGCGCCCAGCCTTGCCGGCCGCGCCCCGTCGCCTCCGCCGTCCGCGCCTTGCTCTATTGCCAGCCGCGCCGACCGAGCCGTGCCCCTTTGCCTGCCACGCCGGGAGGATTCTGGCGCCAGGCTGAGGTCATGGGAGGCCACGACGATGTCGAGCTCGTCCAATTCGAACCGGCGGCGATCGACTGCGGCGTCTAGCGGCCTTTTCCGGTGTGCGGTGATAAATTTCGGCGAGTTTAGGGCGGATTCCGGCAAACTCCGCGGCGGCGTGTTTGCTTCGACGAGGTTTGACCGGTATACGGGGGCCCCTTGGTTCGGCCTTCCAACCTCCAAACATAAGGGATTCGGGTGTGCATTTTCGGCTGCCCTTAAAAACTTTACGGGTTGGATCACTTTTACGATTTCTGTTTTGGACACTTTTTTCGATCAAAACTGTAAAACACAAAAATTATAAGAATTTGACCACTTATACGGGTCTGCTAGAGATGCTCTAAAGTACCCACTAGCTGCTCGATCTAACGGTGGCATTGGTTTTCTAAGTTCTGACCACCTGGTAGCCCGGCTCCATGGTGTCTCGTTTGCACGTACCACACTTCCTTTTTCGGCAGATTTGGGAAAGATCAATGGACATGCACATAGTCTACTTTTGTGTGGTACGATCTGTGAAAACAATTAGAAACAATTTGGGGGGAAATTCATTAGAATACTATTTCAATTTGGAAACACTTATTCAGAAATGTGAAAACAATTTTTTTAAGTTGCTTTAAAATGTATGCCGAATGGTTGTCAAGTAAGTTGAAACAAAGGAAATAATCAGAGTTTGTGTTAAGTGTATGTTGAATTTTCCTAAAATTAATTAAAATATGTCTAAATTCACTAAAATATTCTAATTCATATGAAATTTGTTTGACCAATTAGTGAAACTTTACCGGCAAAAAACTAAAATTTCACTGGAAAAATACTGGAAAACTTAAATTAATTGAAAGATTTTTTGTGAATAAATTAATTGAAAGATTCGAGAGCGGATTTTCGTATTTGACATCTACCAATAGAAAAAAATTGTGAAATATATATTTTTTATTTCTTAATTTCATGAAGATGAATACTTTATTTGTTTCAAAGTTTTTGAACTTTTTAACGTCTTTGATTTTTATATTTGAATTTCTTTTATTGTTTGTTAAAAAAGCTGTTTTGAATTTGATTGAAATATTATTTGGAATTAACATTCCTTGTAATATAAAACATATAAATGTTGAAATTTGGGAGATAGTGTTAGCCAACCTTCTATATCTAAATAGCTAGCCCCCACAAACATATTTCTCCCAACATGCAAGTGTGACACCTCATCAAGCAACATGCATTAGAGAAGACTCGTCTCAACATGGAATGAGTCATAGAAAAAGGTTCATCTCAACATGCAAACATGTATGATATATCTTTCTCTATTTTTTTTATTTTTAATAATAAAGCACGGATTGACTCCGCTGGTTCACCATCACAATACGCTTCTCCCCGTGATTTTACGCTTTCAGTTTGAATTTAAAACATATTCGAGGTGGTACTAAATTTCTGTCTCGGTAATTCAATTATGCGTCTTCCGCGCCTGGGCAGTCTTCCGCGCTTGGGCTTCAGCCCATCTGGCATGCATCTCCAGCGTCTGGGCCAGATGCAGCTGTGGCGACATGCGTGGGGTGTTCAGACGGTCAACGACGAACCAGATCTAACATCAAGGCGGCAAAGAAATTGGGCGATGGCGGCGAAGCTTCTCTGCCATGGCGGCTCGACTGGGTTCCTACGCTGGAAGGGGAGAGAGAGAGATGAGGGAGGAGATAGACGGGAGAAGATAAGAAGGGAGAGGAAGGAGGAAAGGAAGGGAGAAGGCAGGGAAGAGGGCGGCGGCCGCGAAGCTATACTGCCATGGCGGCTCGGCTAAGTTCCTGCGTGGAGGGAGGAGAGAGACGGGAGAAGAAGAGGACCAAGGAGAGGGAGGAAGGGAGTGGAGAAGGCATAGAAGAGGGTGGCGGCGCGAGGTTATCGGCGGCAGTTGGGCTCGCCGGCTGGAGGCGAGAGGAAGACGGCGGAGATGGTATCCCAAGGAAGAGCTCGGCCTCTCCTCGCTCGCTCGGGCGCGGCGGCGGCTGCTGGCTGTAGCGGGCACAAGCTCCCTTTTTTTTAGAAGAAACATTTTTTTATTTCACTTTTGTTTAGGGGAAAGCGTTCTTTATTTGCGGGCACGGGATGCCATGTCCTATGATTCAGCCCATCCAGTTTTTTTTCGAGAGTACGCGAATGCGTACCATATTTTTATAGAAGGCAGAATTTGAGGTACAAGAAAATTACAACTTGTTGCAAACAACGAGCGTAGTTCACACACCACACCAGGGCTAGTCCGAAGACAGCCACCACCAACAACACAACTACAAAGCAAAAAGCGCTTGTCCAAAAACAGAGCAACATCACCGCGTCTCGACCATCGCCGGTCACCTCCGAAGACAACACCAACTCCAGGTGAACTTCCCTCGTCGACGCACCATCCACCCTTTGATGCCTAAAAGGAGGTGGCAAGTAAATGGCGGAACTTGATCAGTCCACAAAAGGCACCGTCTTGGATTCACCGACGATGACGTACATTGCGCCACTGAAGATCGTCTTGGACAGCGGCGAGCGCCGGAAGCACCGCAACATAGAACCTCATGACCGTGTCTTCAAGCGCAATGCTCCCAACAGAGTAACGACGTAGATGACGCCGCCATCACGCGGATTCGGCTCCGAACCTAGGCTTTCACCCGAAGACCGCTACCAATCCCAGGCGCGAGAGATGGAGATGTCGACACACCTTGGCGACGCCTCCAAGGAGAAGAACGACACCCACGGGCGCCGTCATCGCCAGCACCGAACATGGGCAGGAATTTCTTCCGGATCGCCGCGCACCTCCATCCCTGCCCTCCGGATTGGGGCCACAGCATCCAAGTTGGCTACTCCGCCGCCGCCGCAGCACTTCGCCATCATAGCCGAGAAGCCGGGGTCCCACCAAGACCCGCACAGCCAGGAGCACACAGCCATACCACCAGCACCTCCACGGCTGAGAACTCGCCGAGCTCCCTCCATGCCCGACCAAGGGATGCCAGACCACACACCAGCCGTCAGGCCAACTCCCGGCAGACGACTGTGTCACGGCCCAACAGCCCAGATCGGACCCATCCGACCCGCTCCACCGCCTCCAGCACCCACGACCACGAAGACCAAGAGGGGCACCACGACGGAGGCGCGAGGGCCGCGACGTGCTCGGCCGCCGCAAGCGCAGCCTCTCCTGGCCGAGCACCACCACGCCACGATGGCCGAACCGCGCCGCCGCCGCCTTGACCCGCCAAGTCCCGTGTCGTCGCCTCCAGGAGGGGCCACCGCGCCGTGACCAACTCCTCCTGCGAGCCCCAGTCGTGCACCTCCACCCCACTGCGAAGCTCCGCCGTGCGCCGTCACTCGAGCTCCAGATCTCGCAGCCAAAAACTCCACAACACCCACCACCGCGAGGGGCGCGCCCGACCAGCGCGAGCGCCAGATCCTGCCGCCGCCGGCTGCCAACGCGCTTTGCCCGCCGACGAGCGCCGACGGCGGCGAGAGGGGGTGAGAGGGAGAGGGGGCGGCGGCGGCGGCGTTTAGGGTTCCGCCCGAGCCGCCCCTGCGGGGCGACGCGGGGGCGAGAGGTAGCCCATCCAGTTTACTATTCTCTTTGGCCAGCTTTTGGTACTAAAATAAATTTCTTTATTGATTAATAGTATCATCTATTCCTAAAAAGAAAATTGTGTGGGCTGATGATCCACCAGACTGTATTTTGCAGATCGTTGCCTCGGGGATGTCCGAGTTTTTTGAATAAATAGATAAGTAAGTTATCCTAAAAAAATGAAGTCTACTTATCCTTTTATATTTCATTGATAGATGGAAAGGTGTGTCAGGTGATTTGTTAACAATTTAGGTTTATGTTGCAATTAAATTATGTTTCTTTTTTAGTATACTACTCCAAAATTTAAGGTTAATGCAGAAATTTTTTTATTCCATTGATAGATGGAAAGTTGTATCAGGTTATTTCTTAACACTTTAGGTTTCACTATTAATTATGTTTCCTTTTTTAATATATTTTTTCCCAATTTTAATGTTGATGTTGTAATTTTCTTTACTGAATTGTCGAAATATTGATTGTGAGAGCATTTTTATGGCATAGTAA
This sequence comes from Triticum aestivum, assembly GCF_018294505.1. Lineage (NCBI taxonomy): Eukaryota > Viridiplantae > Streptophyta > Magnoliopsida > Poales > Poaceae > Triticum > Triticum aestivum. Next base: position 35,034,751 of record NC_057799.1, read on the forward strand.
CCCACGGGAATCAGGGAGTAGATTGCCGAGGGCGGTCCTCACGTCTAGCTCGATGAGATTGGTTTTTTTATGTTTTGTATGAACATTCCCTTGCACGGGTGTGGTTCCGGCAGTGTCGTGGATGAGCTTGTCGCCTTGGTATTGACCATGTCCGAGTACATTGTGATCAGGTGGTGAACGGCCGACGTGAGTTCGGGAGTTATGTCAAAATAGAAGGCACATGCATGTGTGTGTATGTGTGTGTGAGAGAGAAGAGGGGTCCTGAGACATCACAGAAGCAGGACAAGTGATATTTCTTTTCTCCCGTTGCAACGCACGGGCATTTTTTCTAGTTTATAATAAATATTTTACAAAAACACAATAGTCCAACACAATAAACCATATGTATTTTTAGTTATAACTCTCATATTACTTCTCTGAATATTCTTATTTCCATAAAATCAAATATCTCTGAAATATGTTGCAAATATTCCTGCAAACGTGCGGGGCATCATCTAGTTATCCTTAGCGCGCACACGTGCGGGGCGAACTTTGATTAGAAGAGAAGGGAGGTCCGTAACTCTCTGTTAATTACCTGTAGGTGTAGGATTATTGATGCAGCTATTGGGGCACCCGGCTCGTCACAGTTGTTCCTTGTGCTGTCGTCATCGAAGTACCAGCAGTCACCATTGCACACTCCATTGGGAGATGGAGTGACAACCGGCTCGGAGGTTCCGGTGGCCACGTCGCACACCATCGGGACACGCTGCCGGTTGATCCAGTACACACAGTTTGGCCGCACCCCAGGGACGGCGCCGGCGCCGGCACCGGCGGCTCGGACCACCGCCGGGTTGCTATTCTTGCCGATGAACACGGAGCTGCCTCCTAGATCCTTCACCACTTCCCATGCCGGCCAGCGTCCCGGGTCGTACCTCACGACGTGGATCTCGTCCATGGAAACCCTAAGTCCGGAGGGCAACTTGACGGCCGCGATAGTGTTCTGCCAGATCTGGTGCAGGCTGCCATGGCAGAAGAAGAGATGCTTGGGCCTCGTCAGCATGAACACTTCGTCGTAGGGCGCCGGGAAGACGGCGGGCAGGCGGGTCGACGTGGGATCGTTGGCCACGGGCGCCGCCGGGTCCTGGCAGTTGTGGGGGATGCCGAGCACGTGCACGGCCCCGTGTGAGTCGAGGCAGTACAGCTTGCCGCCTCCGGCGTCGATGGCAAGGTCGGTGAGGTGCCTCGTGTGGCCAACGACGTCGACGGTCTAACACACCATGTTCGCGCCCCCAGTGTCGATGTAGGACACCTTGCTGCTGTTCCACGTGACCACGACCGTGCCACGGCCGGCGTCTCGCGTGAACACGACCTTGAGCACGCACTTGTAGTCGTCCATGCTGGTCGGCGGAGGGGGGAGCTCGCCGTACCCCCCACGGCCACTGACGGGGTCGAGGAGGAGGATCCTCACCGTCTGCCAGCCGGAGATGGTGACGAGGCCGTGCATATCGTACCTCGGTTTGCCGTGGTCGACGGCCACGGCGAGGCGGCCGTTGCCCGAGCCGATGACGCGGACGCGGCTGCCGTTGCGGTCGCGGCCTTCGCGGCAGCCCTCGTAGAGCGGCTCGGAAGCCGTGTAGAGGTTGAACGGCCGCCGCATCGGGAGGGAGAAGACGGAGGCGCTGCGGCCGCCGCCGTCGGCGAGGGAGAGCATGCATGGGTACGGCGGCGCGAGGGCGGAGCGCCACGCGGCGAAGACGCCGCGGAGGCACTGGTAGTCTCGTATAGACAAGCCGTTGTCCGCGGCGGCGACGATGGACACGAGGAGCTCGGTGTTGAGATCGGCCCAGGACCTGATCGCGGCCGCCGCCATCGCCAGGGCGTCCCAGCGGTTCGCGTGTGGAGGATCTTGGCAGTTTGCATCATGCATGTACTCGGGTTCGTTTCATATGTGGGTCCCGCCGGAAAATCCGTATGGGACCGGGTCTTTTACCCTCGTCAAATAAAATCACTACTAGTTTGTTTTGATTTTATTATCTGTAGGTTTTTGCAACTAGGTATTTTATCTTAGTAGATTTTTAAACAGTCAATTATACTGTTGGTGCTACAACTTAGCGTAAATGGTTACTTTGGTGCTAGAAGTTGTGGGGTACATTGAAGTGGTGCAAAAACTTGACATTAACGTGCAAATACGGTGCTTATCTCGTTTATGTACGGAGTATGTGCTGACTAGGCACATGGGGCCCGCGGTCAGCCGCTCGACCAGAGAGAAGGGCCATGTGGCCTGATTTTTTCAAAAACACCATCGAAATATATTTTTTAAATCCCTGTTGACGTGGGAAGATTTTGTCACCTTGTGAGATGTGGGTCCCGCATGTCACCCAATACAGAAAACAAAATGCTAGATGTGGCCGGTGGGGATCGTACCCAGAACAACGCCCACGCAAACGAGGTGGCAAACCACTGCACCCATTCAGTTTTCTTCGTCCGGAACGGGTAAAAACTTTATCTATTGTAATGGCAGCGCAGGTGGAGGTAAATGGGCTGCAGATCTTGCGGTTTCTTCTGCACCTGTTAGTCTTTTTTATTTTTCTGTAGAAAGAATCAAAATTATAAGTGTTTAAAAAAAATCTAAATTATAATCTCAGTAATAAAAATAATGAATGAATATTTGTGTTTATAAAAATTTCACATATTATTTAAAAAATATTTATGAATTATAACAGTGTTTTCATAATTTACAATTTACAAAGTTAAATTACAATTCATAAAATTATTTTAGGTATACAACATTTCAATAATTATATGCACGTTTGTATAGTTCAATGTTTTTATAACAAAAAATAATGATAATTTATAATTTAAACTGCTCATATGAATATTCATTTTCTATAATTTAAATCTAAGCCGTGACTATATAATATTTACGTATTCATTAAATATTTTAATTTTATTAAATGTCCATATTAACTAAAAAAATTTATATCATGCAAGGATGTATATTTAAATGTTATCATTTACTAATAATCATTTTCATGTATAATATTTGTATCACACAAATATGTGAACATATTTTTTATTAGTTATGTTTTACAAATAAATTTTAAAGCTATATGTACTATGTGCAGCCCGTAAAAGCTCCCCATGCTGCCAGGTTAGTACATATAGCTTTCTTATCCAAATTAAACATTGGCGTATTGGTTAGCCGTGTTGGGGGTTTGTAGTCGGACATGGCTTCGACTCCAGGCGTTCTTCTTTTTTATTTAATTTTCACTCTGGTCTGACAGATGGGACCCACTCCTCATAGAGGTGAAAAAAATGTCACTCCCACGTCAACAGGGGCTTTTTGTGAAAATAAATATTTCGAGGGTGTTTTCCAAAAAATCAGGCCACACACCCCTAAACGACCTGGTGTAATGGCTGACAGCGGGCCCCACGTGCCTAGTCAGCACCTACTCCGTACATAAATGAGATAAGCACCGTATTTGCACGTTAATGCCAAGTTTTTGCACCACTTCAATGTACGCCACAACTTCTAGCACCAAAGTGACCGTTTACGCCAAGTTATAGCACCACCAGTGTAATTGACTCATTTTTAAAGATCACATCTGTAGTAGTACTACGTACGTATGTACTAAGGTCATTTCAAAAACGGAGCAAGTAATTGAGGAAGAAAGATCTAGGAAGGTAATTAAAGGTTCGAAATCCCCAACCTTTCTGCAGTTGCACGTGGCCCGGTACGTGGCCCGGTAGAGAACTCCTTTTTTTCAGTTGTGTGAAAGCTATCCGAAGTGGTTTGATTTTAGGTGACTATTAGGCGCCGGTCATCACGCAACCGCAGGATGGGTGGTCCCAGACCGTGCGATCCCCTTCCTTCTTCCTCGTGCGTGCCCCCACCTTCTTCCTCGCGTGCGACCCCCTTTCTTCTTCCTCGTGTCTGACCCCATATCACCCTCATCCCCTACGCCCTCCGCTTGAATCTTCATGGCGGCGCACACTGACTCCCCGTCGCCCGCTCGTCGGCTCCCCCGCCGCGCATGATTAAGACATCGGAGGAGGTTACTATACCTGCCTGCCATGAACCATGAACCCAGCACACGATCCACTATCTTTTAGATGTCACGGATGCAGATCACAATCTGTATCTGCATCACAACCTCTCAAGCTCTACGCCGGCGCTGGAGCAAACGTCCTCGCAACGGAGGAGCTCGAGGACACAAGGATGTCGCCGTTGCCACACCGTCCTCGCTTAAACAGACAAGTTTTCCAAATCCAACCCTAACCGGAGGACGGATCGCCTCATCATAGAAGGATCTGAAGATTCTTTATTCAGCGCCGCCATCGCCACAGCTGAAGCCGAGAAAATGAACAATCTAAAACCCTAAATTACTAGGGCCTAGAATGATCCACACACATGGATCTGGCAACCCCCCTCATCACCGACGACCGAGGTCATTAGAGGAGGGGAGCCGCCGGAGGACGGCGGCAGAAACTCTTTGGCGGCATGTGAGATCGCCTTCCTTTCTGCCCCTGAAAGAAAAAGAATGATACGGCACGTATGTGTCACATAGGCCATAGTTGATGGTTGCTTTTTGCCTTGTAAATTACAAGTAGGAGTTGTCACATGTAATTGATTTGTATTTCCAGTTTTCTCCTCCTACCAATCAATGAAAAGTCACGATGACCACATACCGTCAAAAATAAAATGTCCTTCACTCCTTTCAAGAACAGTAGGCGTCCCGGGTCATACCTTTTTCTCTGCAAGGGTAAAAGAGTTTTATTCCAAATGAATAGAGTTACAGTTGAGAGGCAAAAGTTTCTCTATACAGGGCGGACCTCTATTTAGTCACACAGCAGTAGTACTCTCCGTACGACTATAGAAAGTTAACCGATCTGCTACCCTATTTTGCTCACGTTTAATCTTCAGTGGAATAAACTCCTTCTCTACCATAAGATGCTTGATCTCAGCAACTAAATGACCATATGTTCACCGGGAAAGGTTGTCTCCAGTCAAAACCGACAGTGCCTCCGAAGAATCAGATTGAACAATGACTGCCAAGTTAGTGTGTTGGTGGCAAGACCTCCATAGAAAGATCAAACTTCAAAAGATTATATTCAATTTATATTTGTTCCAATCACTTTTCAAAATCAAACTTAAGAAACATTTCATACATGTACCAACATTTCATTGTTACACATGAATTGCTTTCAATATATTGGGATTTTTTATTCAATTTTGTACAACTATTTAAGTGCATTTAAACATTTTTTATTCTTGATTTTTTGAATTATTTCAGTGAGATTCATTGTTTAAAAAAACAACCAAGTGTTTCATAAATAATTACACGAGTTTCAATTATTTCAATCTTATCCCAACCCACATATATTTCATAGCGTTTCCAAACAAAATTCAAGTATTTCAATCAAATTTTATAAACTTTGGAGACATCCACATATAACTTATGTAAATTTCTATTATTTCAGTCATATATTAATTAGGTTAGAAAATCGCATAGAGATTTCATACAAATTACAATTATCTTTAGTCAGGTTCCAATAAAATGTATAAATGTTTTAACAAAATATTAAAATTTCATTAGAATAATATTTCAATTTGGAAACACTTATTCACCAATGTAATTTTTAAATGGTTTAAAATGTATATTGAATGTTTATCAAGTAAGTTGAAACAAAGGAAATAATCAGAGTTTGTATTAAGTGTATGTTGCATGTTTTGAAAATTAATTGAAACATGTCTGAATTAATTAAAATATTCTAATTAAGTCATATGAAAATTGTTTGACCAATTAGTGAAACATTGTTCGCAAAAAAATTGCTGGAACAATACTGGAAAACTTAAATTCATTGAAAGATACAGAACCGAATTTTCATATTTGACATCTACAATAAAAAAGGTGTGAAATGTTTTTTTATTCTTAATTTTTTGAACATGAATAATTTTATTTGTTCAAAAAATTTAAAGTTTTTAACATCTTTGATTTTTATTTCTGAAATTTTTGAATTACTTTCATTGTTTGTCAAAAAACTGTTTTGAAGTCAATTGAAATATTATTTTTGGAATTAACGTTCTTTGTCATATAAATTCTATAACAGTTTTGCTGAACCATATTTAGATGTGCTCTAAGTATTGCATCTATGTTCTATGTCATTGATTTTACGTTAAGATACGTACAAGCATTTTTTTTGTCTTTTTCTTTCTAGTTTCATTGAGTCATTTACATGTGCAAGATGTGCCCTAGACAGACCTAACAAAAAATGCTGAAATTTGGGACATGTACATTAAGGAATATTGGCTAGATAATTAAAAAAGTAGAGTATTTCAATCAGTTATCTAACCAATATTCCCAAATTTCAACATTTATATATGTGTGTGCTACATTTTAAGGAATAGGACTAAAGTAGCACACACACACACACACGTAGTGTTAGCCAATTATCCGCTACGTAGCAACTTCATTCATCAAAAGACTTTTCACACACACCTAGTGCTAGTTAATTATCTTTAGCGCATACACCTATTGTTAGCCAATTATATCTAGCTTCTGCAGGGAAACCCACTAATTTCTTTGGCTCGTCACGGTTGTTCTCCATGCTGTCATTGTCGAAGTACCAGCAATCGCCATTGCACACTCCTCCATTGGGGGTGACAAACGGCTCAAAGGTTCTGGTAGCCACATCGCACACCATCAGGACATACTGTCGGTTTATCCAGTACACACAGTTTGATCGGTTTTCTGTCAAAGTGAAAAAGATGCAAAAGCAGAAGCAAAAGCCCAAATAAACAGGACCTATATACGTACATGACACATGACACCGGGTTTAATTCCAACAGGAGGCTCGATCATTACTGGAATGACTCGACGGAGATGAAGCTATTCGAAGTTTGTGCTCTTGGCTTAACGTAATGGCCTGAGCGTGTGCAGCAATTGAGGTAAGAACATAGCTCAGCGACATTGACCCATTGACATGTCAGCGGTCTAGTTTATCACCTGTAAGATTAATCTGTACAAATGTATACGCTACAGTAAATGCTGAATGGATTCGTCATTGTTCCACTCATCATATTATTACTGTTAATAATATAGTAAAAAAATGTTTATTTATTCAACCACGATAAAATATATCACATCTAGTAATCTAGTCACATACTACACTAGGGGTAAAACATTCTTTTTAGTTCAGACTTAACACCGTTATTGGCAAAAAAGACAGAAGTGTCACATAGGGAACAAAATGAAGTTTGAGTGTCAAAAAGGGAAGAAGACGAAACTTTGGGCCAAAAGGGAAGCAATTTAAGAAAGGGCCAAATAAGGAATTCTCTCCATGATGTTAGTCCCTGGATGACCATGCTCAACTTTGTAAGGAATGCATGCAGAGGAGCACAGTTGCATGCCTAATTCTCGAGATCCTCCCTCACATACAAAATACATCTATCGAATGTCATTGCTATAATTTATACACTTGTATAATTTGCATCAAAAGTCATATTTTACATATTTCAATTTTTGGTGGCAAGACCTTCATAGAAAGATCAAATTTTGATACATTTATCCAGTTTATATTTGCTCCAATCACATGTCAAATCAACTTAAGAAACATTTCATACATGTACCAACGTTTCCTTGCTTCAAATGAATTGCTTTAAAAAAATTGGGATTTTTTAGTTAAATTGCTATTAAGTGTATTTAAACATTTTTTATTTCTTGTTTTTTTTGAATTATTTCAGTGAGATTCATTGTTTGAAAACAAAAGATAGAGTGTTTCGTAAATAATTACACAATTTTCAATTATTTTAGTCCTATTCCAACCCACATCACAAATATTTCATGGAGTTCCCAAACAAATGGCAAATTGTTTCATAAATAATTACACAAGTTTCAATTATTTCAGTCATATTTAAATATTTCATGGAATTCCCAAACAAAATTCAATTATTTGAATAAAATTTTGATAAATTTTGGAAACACTCACATATAATTCACGTAAATTTGTATTATTTCAGACATATATTAATTAGGTTAGAAAATCTCACAGAGATTTCACAAAAAATACAATTATTTTTGTCATGTTCCAATAAACTGAATAAATGTTTTAATAAAAAGTTAAATTTTGTTAAAATAATATTTCAACTTTGAAACACTTATTCAAAAAATGTGAGGAAAAAAATTAAATGGTTTAAAATGTATGTTGAATTTTATATAAGTTTAAACAAAGGAAATAATCGGAGTTTATGTTATGTGTAGGTTGAACGTTTATAACATTAATTGAAATATGTATGAATTAATTAAAATATTCTAAGTCATATGAAGTTTGTTTGGCCAATTAGTGAAACTTTGTTGGCAAAAAACTAAAATTTCACTGGAACAATACTGGAAAACTTAAATTAAATGAAAGATATGTGGAGCGAATTTTTCATATTTAATATCTACCAGTAGAAAACAAGTGTGAAATATATATTTTCGATTTCTTAATTTTATGAACATGAATAATTTTATTTGTTTCAAAGTATTTGAACTTTTTAATGTCTTTGATTTTTATTTTTGAAGTTTTTGAATTAGTTTAGTCATTTGTTAAATAACTGTTTTGGATTTGATTGAAATATTATTTTGGAATTAACATTACTTGTAACATAATAAACACATATAAATGCTGAAATTTGGGAGATACACACAAAGGAATATTGGCTAGATAATTGAAAAAATAGCGCGCACACACACACACACCTAGTGTTAGCCTAAACCCTAAATAAAAGAAGACAAGCCCTCTCCTCCATCTCACTATTTATCCTACGTGGCACTTCTAAAATAGCACCATTGTACATGCCCTTATCCGCTTCATTCATCAGAAGACTTTTCACACACACCTAGTGTTAGCCAATTGTCTTTAGCGCACACACCTATTGCTAGCCAATTATATCTAGCTACTGCAGGGGCACCCGCTAATTTCTCCGGATCGTCACGGTTGTTCCTCATGCCGTCATCGTCGAAGTACCAGCAGTCACCATTGCACACTCCTCCATTGGGGGCGACAAACGGCTCAGAGGCTCCGGTGGCCACGCCGCACACCATCGGGACACGCTGCCAGATGATCCAGTACACGCAGTTCGGCCGCACCCCAAGGACGGCGCCGGCCCCGGCGGCTCGCACCACCGCGGGGTTGGTATTCCTGCCGACGAACACGGAGCTGCCTCCTAGATCCTTCACCGTCTCCCAGGCCGGCCAGCGTCCCGGGTCATATCTCACGACGTGGATCTCGTCCAAGGAAATCCTAAGTCCGGAGGCCAACTTGACAGCGGCGCTAGTGTTCTGCCAGACCTGGTGCAGGCTGCCATGGCAGAAGAAGAGATGCTTGGTCCTCGTCAGCGCGAACACGTCGTCGTAGGGCGCCGGGAAGTCGGCGGGCAGGCGGGTCAACGGATGGCGGGCCACGGGCGCCGGGTCCTGGCAGTTGTGAGGGATGCCGAGCACATGCACGACCCCGCATGAGTCGAGGCAGTACAGCTTGCCGCCTCCGGCGTCGAAGGCCAGGTCGGTGAGGTGCCCCGCGTGGCCCTCGACGACGTCGACGGCCGTCCACGCCATGTTTCTTCCCCTCGCGCTCCCGGTGTCGATGTAGAACACCTTGCTGCTGTTGCACGTGGCCACGACCGTGCCACGGCCGGCGTCGGGCGTGAACACGGCCTTGAGCACGCACTTGTTGTCGTCCCTGCCGGTCGGCGGAGGGGGGAGCTTGCAGACCTCGCCGCCACCGCGGGGGTCGAGGAGGAATACCCTCACCGTCTGCCACCCCAACAAGGTGAGGACGTCGTAATCGTACCTGTGGTCGGCGCCGTCGACGGCCACGGCGAGGCGGCCGTTGCCCGAGCCGACGACGCGGGCGCGGCTGCATTGGTCAACGATGCCCAAGCCAACGACACCGACGCCACGGTTGCGACGGGGGCGGCCTTCTCGGCAGATATCGTCGAGCGCCTCGGATGCCGTGCAGTAAGTATTTGAGAGGAAGAAAGATCAAAGGTAATTAAGGTTCGAAACCCCCTTCCCTCAAAAAAACAAAAGTTCAAAACCCCCAACCTTCCTCTAGTTGCACGTGGCCTGGACGGCCAGCCTCTAACGGCCCGGCCCGGTAGAAACCTTTCAGTGTTGATTCTTTTTTTTTGTTTGAAACGCGGTTCTTTAGGGCCCGATTCATCCTTTTTTCAGTTGTGCTGATTCATTGTGTGTACGTGTAGGTACCGTTATCATCATTATTATGTACAGGTTGGTTCGTTCATTTTTTACTTTTATTAGTAAGTAATACTCCCTCCAATTCATATTACATATCACTTCTTTAGTACCACTGTAATATAAATTTATACTAAAGCAGCGACAAGTAAACTTTATCATGCATTACAGCAGAATGTTCGTTTTAAAAAACAAATTGTTCAGGCCATAAATGTTCATGACATTTAGGGAAATGTTCACACATTTAGAAACATGTTCTTCAATAATTTTAGAAAAAATTATGAGAAGTAAAAGAGTTGTTCACGTAATTTTTCAAAATGTCCGTACCATTCCAAAAAATATGTCATTTTGAAATGTTGAAAAGTTGAAAAATATGTTCATATCATTTTTCTAAAAAGTTCATGAAAACAAAACATGTTCGCATAATTTTAAAATATATTGATAACATTTAAAAAAATACAAGACATTAAAAATACTTCATAACACTAAAAATGTTCGCAAGTTTTTCTAAAATGTTCATCGCATTTTTGAAAAAAATGTTCATGCCACCCAACACAGACAACACAAAGGCACGGGCAGTATCTCAGAAGCGAGCCGTTGGCGGTGGTAGTGATGGACAAGAGGAGCTCACTATTGGGATCGGCCGGGACGGGGAGGACCAGCTGACGGCCGCCAACGCCATGGCGGTCCAGCCGTTTGCATGCATGGTCTTAGCAGTCGGCATCCTTCACGTTATGCGATGCTAATTGCAAGCATTGTGAGGGCACTTGCTGATCTTGTATTTCTGTCAAGGGGGCCCTGTGTGTGGTCCCTAGGATCAACGATGGTAGTTCGTTTCTCTACTGGGTTTGGTCGACTATTGGATATATGCATTGTGGGATTGCCGTGTTTTGGCCCTGGCTATCGGCGGTTGCAGTCGTCGCGGTTGCAGTCGTCGCGGTCGCGGCGCCAATCCCCAGCAAGAGCGAGATAAAAATAGATCCGGTGAACTCTATTGTTCTCTAGTTGTCTATCCATTCATGTTTTTTTTTCTTCAATGGATCTTTTTTTGAAGGGAGACCAGCAACGCTGGGCTTTTCAATGGATCTTGGCTCCCTGTTCGTGTTACAAACCGGACCAACGAAGCTTGGCTGGCCCCTTGCAGATTGCAATAGGCAAATTAACCATGATGAGTTGAGGACCTGGATGACCATTCAGGACTTGAAAAGTGGCATGGAAGAAATCCAGCAACCAGTATTTTGATCTCATCTCAAAAATTCTATTATGTTTTGTCTTTTATTACATGCCATTTTTATTAATTATTTATATATATTCACTGTATCGTTGTATTGCTGTTTTTAGAAATTGCCGTATCCCGTATCGCTGTATCGGTGTCGCCGTGTCGGTGCTTCATAGCTCATTTGAAGCATGTTCGTAGCCTCTACATTGTTATGGTTGTAGTTGTAGTTTAAATTCATCATCCTCTCTCTTCGACAAACTGCTCTCATGTGAACCAACAGGAGGCAGGTTTGAATCACATCTGTGAGTGTTGCCGCCTGAGTCGTAAGCTCATGTGTTCGTCCTAGTGAAACCAACTCTACACCTTACCCAATGGCCTAAAAGTGGATGGACAGAGAGTGGTTGTATGCTGCTTTTTTTTACCGCCATGGAAGATGGCGATGACGACCTGTCAGTGCCGGAGACAAAGTGGGCGAGATGGAGACAACGATATCGACACCGACGAAGGGGACGAGCAACTGACAGAGGGGAAGAGGATGTCCTAATGCCGGAGATCTTGGTCTGCTAGTCATCAATACCGTAGATCTAAGTCACTGTCACCACTGGTGCAGAGAACTGAGGTTGGATTTTTCCTCGCGCTAGAGGTGAGCGAGTAAAAGGAGTGTAAGACTATAGATTTTGCATTGTATCGTGCCCACAAATTTTCTCCAGAGCCTGGACTGCTTCGAGGTTCGTGCGATGCAAGCCTGTGGGTAACCAGACAACGAGCAATGCTAGACACACGGGGGTTTACAGGAGGAATACGGAGTGGTTAGAATTTGATTGGCTGGGATTTGGTTAAGTGAGGTGGGCCCATCAGTTAAAATCAAGGGTGCCAATTAAACTAGAGCATGTAGTCCAGTCCATGAAAGTGTGTGGCTTCTGTCCATGCATGTAGTATTAGGGCATCTCCAACGCCGACCCGTAAACCTCCCGCAACCGTCCGGACCGAGCTGTTCGGACCGTGGAAGCCATCTAACGCGGCCCTGTATCGGTCCGCGTAGTGGTTCAGACGCGATTTCTCCCGCAAGCCAGAAACAAAAGGTGGGGGAGGTTTGCGGGAGTCCGGACCGATCCCAAGCCCATTTTTGACCGTCCTGGCCCATCAAAAACCCCTCACCCCTCCCGCGTGTTGTCGTTCAGCGCCGCTCCAGAGCGTCAGCGCCTAGATTCATGTCCGCCCAGAGTGGACGTGACCGCTCACAAACGCGGCATTGAAGCGACGCACTGGCCGAGAGAGCGTTGCCCGCGCCACTTCTCGGTGCAGGCGACTGCCGCGCGTTCAAGCGACATGGCGGCCGCCCGTTCGTCCGTATGCCGTCCACATTGATGGCACGCTATTACCTAGGCATCTCCTCGGGCGCCTTTCGTCTGTTCTTCTGCCGCCCACCGGTTATATATAAACCGGTGCCCCACCATAGCCACAGTCATCCCTCTCAACACCACTCCCCGCCATGGATCCCTCCGCGGCCAAAGCTCTCTGGGACGGGCTGACGTCGGAGCAGAAGAAGGCCATGGCCGCCGTTGCTGCCGATTGGCAGGCCAACAGGCAGTCAGAGGACATGCAAATGGAGGACGCCTCCGACAATGAACCAGCGCCACCCTCTTCTTCCTCCATGGCACGATCATCCACCGCGGCACCCTCGCCGGTGCATTGCACCCTGACCATCGGCGAGGCCCATGCCCATTATATGGACATGGTGCGGGAGGAGCGGGAGGAACAGTTCCGGGAGGCGCAGGCCGATGCCAACTACAACCACAGCCTCCTCCAGGAGCATCTACAGGCGGAGGAGCAAGTCGCCGCTGGCAGGGCGGTCACGCCGGGCGCGGACCTGGCGGAGCAGGAGGCGCTGCTCGAGTCCTACCGCTCCGCCCGCGAGATCCGCCTCGCCTGGCGGTACCGACAGCGGGTGGCGGAGGTGGTGGCCGCCGGCAAGAGCGGGAGGACGACGAGGGCGAGGCATTGTTCGGCGATGAGGAGGCCGCGCCCGACGCCACGACCACGAAAAAGTCGGCATGTCCGCAGGAGCCGCAGGGCAGCGAGGAAGTGTAGTGCACGGTAGGTCGTTGTTGCTCGGGTCCCAAGAAGGCCACCGCTCCTCCCCTCCCGTCGACGCCAAGCTTGGTAGGCTCAGCATCGACGGTCAACTAGTCGCTTGGCTGCGACGTCGAGGTGGACAACTTCACTTCCCGCGACTCCGGAGGCGGAGGTCACGGAAGCAGAGCTGGAAAAGGCAAAAACTTGCGTTTTCTTGGTTCAAGGCCGGAGACGGGGACCGGACGACGCTGGCGATCATTTAGCCCGCTTAGGACCGCTTTCATGTATTTGTAATGAAATCCGGCGTGTTTACATGAAATCCGACGTGTTTATATAAAATTCGGTCGTGTTTGCACGAGTTCCGTCCAGTTAATTTGAATTATTGTGAAAATATATGCGGCTAGCGTTGAATGACTGTCTCTCGCATCCGTGTCCGTGGACTGATCCATGTTCATGACCGGATGTGGTTGGTTTTTTTGCGGGTTGCGATCGGAGATGGCCTTAATAACAGACAACCCAATTTTTACCCCACCCAGAGGTAGAAAGAAGGCAAGCACGGTCGAGGCAACTTCCACGTAGCAAACGCGGATAAACAAATCGGTGGCAAGCGCGACTCGTCCACCACTCAACTCAACCCAGCAAGCAAACAAGTGATCACCCTGGAATAATAACAAGACAACCCAAGAGAGAGTAGAAAAGCAATAAAACAAGTAGCCAACCACGACACAGATTTAGAATCATAGATCACGTACGCACACTGACACGCAACGGCATGGTGGAGATCGATCGATCGATCGAATCCTCATGGATATGCTCCGCTCCATGTTGGATCGAGTCAAGCCGAGCAGCCAGCCAGATGCTCAATCCGCTGATTAGTAAACCCCCATCACTGTACCAGTGGCAGGGTTCCACATCATTAGCCACTTCTTTAGCGGATTGATTATCTATTTTCTGGGGTTAGAGGGGGAAGTAAGCGGGGTATATCAGCCGCATATGCTCTTTGCAACCTCGCGTTGACTCCATGCCATCCATGGATCCCAGCATATTCTTCGCCTCCGGCTGATTTTCTATTGCCCCATCCTCAGAAAAATGGTTTCTTTGCCTCATCGGAGCCACCACTAGGTGCTCAGCCGATTTTCTTACTACTTCCGTCCGTTTCGCCGACCCTGCTCCGGCGCAAGCGACACACACCTGCGGCGTTGAGGGTTCGATTGGTTGGTGGTCTCGGCTTGACCGCAGCCGCAGCTATAAGGAAGGGGGCGCCGGAGAGAGGAGAGGAGGCGGATCCATCGGTCGTGCGGTCGGCTATGGAGATCCTGAGCCCGTCGCCGCCGCCCAGCCCGGCCAGGAACCAGTTCGTATACGGCGGCGCCGGCGCGCTCCTGCGCCGCGACCAGGCCGGCGCCGGCGCGCTGCTCCACGTCGCCGTCGGGAGGTCGCCGGAGAAGACGCTGCCGCTGCTGCGCTGGGCGTTCCGACGGTTCGGCTGCGCGCGCGTCGCCCTCGTCCACGTCCACCAGCCCTCCCCGGTCATCCCCACCCTCCGTACGCCACCAATTCCACTCTGCCCCCTCTGATTTTCTTCTCATCTCTTTTCTTGCGCGTACCTAGCAACAATTCACACCCTTCCTTCCTGCTCCAGTGGGAAAGATTCCGGCGGCTCAGGCGACGGAGGAGCTGGTCCTGTCGCACCGCAGGTCCGAGAGGGACGAGAGGAACAGGATCCTCCTCGCCTACCTCGCCTTCTGTCAAAGGGCGCAGGTACCTCTCCATTTCCTTGTCAAAACTTGCTCCTCCCTTTTACAGAGTATCATTACTACTCCAGTTTTCAGCAAGTTGCAGTACAAACCAATTAGCCCACCAAACTGAGTATTTCATTTGGCCACAGGTGCAGGCAACTGTTCTTGTAACAGAGAACGAACAGATCAACGACGGCATCGTCGCTTTGGTCAGGGATCATGGGGTCACAAAGCTTGTCATGGGTTCTATACCGGACAAGTAAGCACCGTTCCGACTGTCGTCAACTACGATTTGCACATGATATGATCTTATTGCCTGTGCTACACAAGGAATTGTGTCCTGTCGAAACATGTTAATCACTAAGTGGGTTACATGATGAGAAAAAAAGAATGTGTATTCTGCCAACCTGCCTCGGAGTCTTGGCCATGTTCAGCTAACCATGAAAAAGCACTGATAAAACTAGGATAAGCAAGTGATTACGGAGAAAATCAGCACCGGCTAGTTAAGTCCTTCCATACTATTCTGTTTTGCAAACACATCAAACACAAGTTCATAGTAAGATGTCGAGATGCTTCATTGTTCACTAAACAATGAAGAATAGCATCCATATGCCCGTTGTTATTGTTGTCTTGGGGTCTTCTTCATCAAAATGTCAGCAGTGACCATTATCCAGTTGCTGAGTTTGTGGAGATGTAGTTTTTTTCTGGTGGCCTCCTTTTGTCACTGTCCTCACTTCAATGCTCTCTACCCATAAATGCAGTTGCTTCAAGTTAAAGGCAGGCCACAACAAGGAATATTTTATGGCAAAGAATGCTCCAGCATTTTGTGAAATTTGGTTTGTATGGAGAGGAAGACACATCTGGACCAGAGAAGCAAGCGCAGCGATTGGCAACAGCATCTCAATCTACAACCATGATGATATTATGATGACCAGGAAGAGGACTAGGTTCAGCCCAAATAGCAACAGCGCTGAACCCGTGCTTGCAGAAGGCACTGTATCAGATTATGGAGCTTTTGGAGCTGATGCCAACCATTTCTACAATATGAGACTATCAAATTTACAGGATGCAGAATCTGCATTCAACTCAACCCTCTGGCCTGATTCCTCCGTACATGGGGGAGCATTGCAGTTACATTCTAAGGTGGCCCTTCTGCTTCATTTCTATTTTGCTAGTTTTGTACTTGGAGTTGATCTTACCGTGTTAAAACTTAAAGTTAATGGTATCTATCAGGAAATGTTGGATGCAAATCTCAAGCAAGTCATGGTTGAAGCTGAGGGATCAAGGAAGGAAGCTTTTCTTGAGCTTCGCAAGCGCAAAGAAATAGAGTCAAAAGTGGCCGGTGCTTTTGTCAGGGTATGCAGCCACCTATTGTCACCATTTGACATAAGCTGTCTTTTTTCACTAAATTGCTCGATTCCTTTTACTGTGCAACTCCTAACATCCCATTTTGAATACTGTGAAGGAAACTATGCATTTTTATTTCTTTGCTTACCTGGCTTCTGCTCTTCTATCAGGTAAAAGCTTCTGAGTCTTCTAAAAAACGAGAAATGAAAATAAGGGAGGAACTTGAAGGTTTATTCGTAGCCACGAGAAAGCAGCATGAAGATCTGGCAAGAAGTAAAGAAAAAGCTACGGCTGTGTTGGACTCTTCTATGAGAAGATTAGACATCCTAGATGCTCGTGCTAAAAACATGAGCCTTCGGATGGATGAGGCTGTGGCGGAGCTCGAGGTGATTCAATCTTCCATAAATATTCTCAAGCAGGAAAGAACAAAGGCTCATAAGAATGAAGATAGACATACGAACCATGTCAAAGAAGGGTGCACATACAGCCATTCCAAGTTGCCAAACTGCAGTTCAATTGCTCTTGGTGATGATCCATACACCTTTAGACAATTGACACTGTTAGATGTGCAAGCTGCAACATGTAAATTCTCAGAGAGCTTCAAATTACGTCCAAGAGGTCATGGGTGCATTTACAAAGGAAAAATTATGAACAGGAGTGTGATGATTCATAGGTTGCACTCAGATAGCATTAAGAGCTCGATGCAATTCCAGCGGAAGGTACTCCCATTACACTGCTTGTTACGCTGTTATATTTGATGCATTAGTCAATTATTGAACATGGCGTCATGAAATTTTGAAAGTCAAAAGGCAGTGATATTCATGAAATGGAACTATACGTGTGTCTTGATGAATAATATAAGGATGCATTTTCTCTAGATTTATCCAGAACTTTGTAGTTTTAGGTTGCGTTTTCTCTAGAATTTATGCAGATTTTGTAGTTCCATGTCTGTTGTCATATGAACTGAGACAAACCAACAACTAAACCTGTGAATATATATAACTTTCTCCTTGGAACATAATCAAGCTTGAAGTACTGCGGACACTAAGCAATACGTTTGGTCTACTTTGCTTGAGCCATTTACTTAGTCTGTTGTTTATATGTTCTGCTTGTGAGTTGTGGTGGCTAATATAATAAGGAAATTCCTTTTAAAAGTGATTAGGCATTTCAGATTTTCTTCAATGATTGTAATGAACTAGGTTTGTGTAGCACTAACTATTATTTATCTGACAGAATTTTTTTCATTTTTGTATTGCAGGTGTACATCCTAAACAAAGTGAGGCACCCTCATCTAGTGACATTGGTTGGGGTATGCCCAGAGGCACTCTGTCTTGCCTATGAGTATCCGAAAAATGGGAGCCTTCATGACCATCTCTTCGGCGAACTCAACAGTGCCCCGCCGTTGCCATGGAAAATCCGTGCACGCATTGTGGCGGAGATCTCGAGTGCTCTGCTGTTCCTGCATTCATGTAAACCACAGATGATGGTTCATGGTGGCCTGAATCTCGAGAACATCCTTCTAGATTCCGACTCCCACTGCAAGATAGCCGATTTTGGTACATTGACAGCGGAAGACTCGAAGGATCACCCAGCATTGGATTCTGGACTGCTGGCACACAAGTCTGATATCAACTCCTTCGGTACCGTGATACTGCAGCTACTAACTGGTAAACAGCCTGGTAGTCCAGGCCTTGCCAGCGAAGTAAGGCGCGCTCTGTCCTGTGGAAAGCTGTCGTCGATCTTGGATCCAACGGCCGGGGAGTGGCCAATGGAGGCGGCCCGGCGGCTAGCGGAGTTTGGGCTCGAGTGCAGCGGAGACAGACCGGAGCTGACTCCGGACACGGTACGAGAACTGGAGCAGCTGCATCTGATCAGGGGGCGGCCAGTACCGTCCTTCTTCCTGTGCCCGATTCTCAAGGAAATCATGGATGATCCTCAGGTGGCCGTGGACGGGGTGACGTACGAGGGACGCGCCATCCGCGAGTGGATCGAGGATGGCCGGGCCGTGGCCGACCTGAAGCTGAAGCACCTCGGCCTCACCCCCAACCACGCCCTCCGGTTCGCCATTCAGGACTGGCTCTCTCAGCCTCAGTGGTGAATGATGATGATGATGATGATGGCGATTCTCGAGCTGCTGTCTTCAGCTTGCAACTAGCTAGTAGATATGTAGAGCCCTCCTGTGTACA
The DNA here is from genome assembly GCF_018294505.1 of Triticum aestivum. Lineage (NCBI taxonomy): Eukaryota > Viridiplantae > Streptophyta > Magnoliopsida > Poales > Poaceae > Triticum > Triticum aestivum. The sequence continues at coordinate 35,053,535 of NC_057799.1, forward strand.
TACATGCTTCTGCCACTTCTGTACAGCAGTGTGCTGCTGGCTTAGTGTAGGTCAGTGCAGTGAATGGAATTTTTGTTTTTGTTCAGTTCTTTTTTTGGTGCACGAATCATTATTTTTCTCTGTTCATTGGTGGCATTTTTGTGTCGTCTGAATATTATGAATATTATTTTGTTTTGATTTTTTGGATGCAACATCATTTTTTTCTTCTTTCTTTCAGGATATCAAGGTTTCTTCCATTAAACATGGCCAGTCTGATGCTGGGGAGAACCTGTTTTTTTTTGGTGTTGTATTGGGCTGCTTAGGCTGAATATAAGTTACATGGGCCGTGCTCTAGGCTGAACCGGGAGGGCAAAAGCCCATCCAAGCCCAGCTAGCCACCCGCTTTCCTTTCTCGAATTTCGAATTGGACTGCTGCGAGCGAGATCAGACGAGACGGCAATCCCCAATCCCACTCCTCCGCCACCGCCATGGACGACCAGGACCTCGACGACGCGGCGCTCTGGGCCTCCGTCGACACGGCCGTCGCCGAGGCCTCGCGCCGGGCGCTGCCCAGGCCGCCGCCCTCCCCCGCCGTCTCCCTGTGGCCCGCCCCCGACGACGACCCCCACCGCGGCGAGGTGCTGCAGCCCGCCCGCCCCTTCAAGCTCCCGCGCGTCACCGCCTCCCACGGCCGCGGCCGCGGCCGCGCCACGCCGCCCCCGCCCCCGCCGTCGCCCTCGTCTCCCCCGCCCTACATGGCGCCCGACGCCTCCAGGCCGCTGATGCTCGTCCAGAGCCCGCACCCCGAGCTGCCCTGGGTGACGGAGCCCGGCGCGGCGGGGAGCCCCGTCGCCGCCGCGCCGCACGGCCTCTTCCCCTCCGCCGCCGCGTCCGTCGCCAGCTTCAGGAAGTACCAGGAGGTAGCCGTCTCGGTACGCTATCATTTCTCCCATCCCATTCCATACCATACCTAGATACTTCTGCCTGCCTGCTTCATCGGAACAATACACTCGTCTCGCGAGAGAATTTTTGTGGCGATGATTCTTCTTGTTAGGGATCGTAAATTCGCCGAGAAAGCTTGATTGGGTCACTACCCAGGCATATTTGAGATGCAAATTACATGCTGCTGTTGAACAAAAATTGTTTCGGGTGATACATTGCATTGGGGAAACAAGCATGATTCTCTGATGTGCAGGTGTCGTCGTGGCATTCCTTACATTACATGCTAGTGTAGTTTCTTCCCCATTTTGTACTTGCGATGGAAAGCTCAAATCTATGGTTTACTCTTGGCGTTTGGAGCTGCAAATTAATCAAGAGAGCTTGATCATATCATTACTCTGCAATATTTGAGATAAAAATTATATTACTAGTGACAGAAATTATTCAAGTAATACTTTCTCTTTTACTATATTACATGCTAGTGTAGTTCCTTCGCCCTTTTTACTTGCGATGGATAGCCCGGAGTCTAAGGTTTACGCTTCTCTCCCAACATTTTGGTTTCAGATTCTAGATAAAAGTGACTACACCGTGATCAGTGGGAATCCATACATAAAAAAGTCAGGTCCGTGCTCTTACACTGCTGTTACTGACTGTGAGTTCTGATTATGGAGTGGGAATCTTCATGGTGTAACTTCTCTAACCCATTCAGGGTGGAGAAAAATATCATGCTTCTACAATATCTCATTTGAAATCAAGGACCACTCTATTGAATTTGATGACAGCCACAACGTCAACCGTGCTGAATTTCTTGTCAGAGCGTCTATGCAGTATGTCATTTTGTATGCATTTGCCAACTCATTCTGTTTGCAGATCCACCGGCCCTTGGTGCTATTAACTTGTTTTTTCTTTTCTTCTGTGTATGAAGAAGTGGCAGGTTCTCAGATGGCTGGGGTTCATGTGATCGGCGAGAAAAGAGATTCAACAAGCCAAACCATGATATCCCCAGCACAGCTGAAACCAGAGCTAAGAACAAAGCTTGTCAGGTAAAGAAGAATACATCCTTTGGTTTCCACTTTTACCTCATTTAGATTTAGATAATGGTCTCTTGTTTTGCCTTTATTTTTATGAACCAAAAAAAGATCTATTACAACATGTTCTCCGAGTTCTTCTTTTACTTAAGTTCCCTTGCAGTTGCTAGTTTGTAATGAATTGAACTGAAGTTCAAAAACTACATTAGTCAGCAAATTATTCAGTTAGGGTCTTCCCAAGGGAAAGAACGGTACATTGGTACTGTATATGGTTATCTTTTTTCGATAGAGAGATGATGCATTTCAAGATATGCACGTATTTTAAGATAAGAAGAAAGCTTGTCTGGTGAGGAAGAGTCCATCCTCTGTTTTGTCACCTTTGGCCTCCTTTTTGCTCTGCCTATAGTTTTGTGGACTACAAGTTCTGCTACAGTATGGTCTCCTAGGTGTTTTTATGTAAGATACTAGATGAATTTATGCCGAAGTGTAAAAGTTTCCTTAGTAAGCAAAGGATCTAGTTCGGACTTCCCCGTAGAAAGAATGTTACATTGGTACTGTATATATATGGCAGTCTTGTTTGATGAAGAAACGATGAAATTAAAGATATGCACACATTAAGTAGTTCAGTAGTTCCGAACCAGATACCAGTACGAATATGCGATACAATGCCATGTTAATTTGGGGGGTCTGTCCAAGCCACAGAATACTGAGATCTGTACTGGCCCAAGGTTACTGCAGAACGAAATAAACAAGAAATCTTGCAGAAAGGACCATGTGCTGTCTCGGTGCTTACTGGCATGATGGTTAAGATTTTTGATCAAGTAGAGTCAGTGGCTGAAGATCTGACAGAGGTTGACTTGCTGGCTTGTGAGTTGCCAGCACTGTAGTTGATTGCTAACCAAAGGATGGTGACATCCAATATTCCTATTCCTGCTTGTGTGCTTGTTTGCTATTCTTCCTGTTCCTGTTACGAGATGACCTCGGCTCAAGCTGACCCCACACCGGACCAAGTGTTTGATATGGTTTTAACCATGTGCTTAATGCATTCAGAAATTCTTTTTCCGAGTTGTGCGTTGATGTTTGGCACTTATGTCCCTATATATTGCGTTCAGTTGAGAAGTAAAGCTATATGCGGATGTTTAATCGCTCCAGTTGTAAATGCCTTACTCAGGATCTTCTTGGCATCGGCCATAACCGTCCAGGATGAGCGAGGCGTTGGTCCAAGATCTGACTGAGACACTAAGCAACTCTTCTGTCCTGGTGAACTGAAGACCGTATATACACTGTAAGCTCAAGACTGTAAACAGCGAGGTACAAGTGCCTTAACGCAGGACCAGGGATGATAGAACCATCAGATGTGAGCTCACTCGTTTTCGGATGCTTCGAGAAAGCGCGTCGTGTGCCGGTCGTTGCGTTGCTGACTGTATATTCCCCATTAGCAGCAAAGTTTCAGTGGCAGGCATGAGAATGTCAACTGCTACCTCAGCCACTGTGGATCTCTGTAGACTCTAGATTCTAGTTTTTGGATCTCAGTTTAGCACGCGTGGGAGATCACAACCAGATGGTAGTTGCACATGGGAAGGGTCTGGCTTCACGTTTTGGTTGTCATGCTGTTCTTCGGCACGGATGCACGATGCCCGGTGAATCAGATGGTAGGGCTGTGCCGGCTGTCGATTGTTTCAGTTGTTTGGACGCGTCCCTTCAGAGATGCAGTGGGTATATGATGCACATTTCTTCTGTCATTTTATTTGTGTGAGAGGACATCTTGTAGATTTCAGTATCATCCTCTGAAACGTCGGAATAGATTTCAGTCAAATCAACTGCGGACTTGTTAAACAAAGTAGGCAGGTTAATGAATTTGTTTGGTCAATCAAGAATGGACAGCTCAAGAAAAATATGTACAACTCAGGATTGTGCAAGGGACGGATAACCCTTTGTCCACCTTCATCCACATAAAAAGCCAGCCAAGTCAAACGTTAGAATGACAAACATGTCAAAATGAAAAACGTTAGAATAGCAAAGGTGATGTCACTAAGAGCATCTCCAATAAGTCCGACAAAATCATTTTACATACTCCCTCCGTCCCATAATGTAAGATGTTTTTTTACACAACACTAGAGTAAAAAAACATCTTACATTATGGGACAGAGGGAGTGGCTTGCATAACTTCTCGGTTGCATTTGGCCTTTGCCCCATGGCTGTAATGATATCAAGGATGGCACAAACTCATGGTACCTCTCATGATGGTGTGTTTGTTGCTAGAGACCATGTTCCGCTTTTTTATGCAATCGCTCCTTTCAAATAATTGTTTCTCCAGTGTTCTTGTGGCTCAATAAGGAGATGGAGTTGAAAGGCCCTGCAAAAAACAGATGGCGTTGAGAGGCTATGTTGTATTTTTTTTTACTTCTTGTTTGGGTCTTCCAGTGTACTTTTTTTTATGTATTTTTGACGTTTATCAAATAGTACTAGCTTAATTGTACGTGCGCGGATGCATACATACATATTCTAGTGGTTAAATATCATTTGAGCCTGACATGAATCTTGTGTCCATCATATTCTGGATTTTGGTAAGATTTGATTTGACTTGATTATGATGGGGAAAAGGAAAAAAGTTATAGTTTTGATTTAGGGGGTGTTTGGTTCAGAAGTCCTAGGACTTTTTCTAGTCCCAGGGATTAATCAAAAAAGACTCTCCAGTAGAGTCTTTTTCTAGTCCCTGTAGAAAAAGTCCCCCCCGTTTGATTCCTAGGGACTTTTTAGGGACTTTTTCTAGTCTCTGGGACTAAAAAGTCCCTGAACCAAACACCCCCTTAGTTGAAGTTTTGGAAGATTTGATTTGATTGTGGGCGGGGAAAGGGAAAAAGTTTGTATCTAGGCAAAGTCTTGGTAGCTTGATTTTATTTGGATATAAGTAGAGAAAGATAAGGAAAGTTTTGATTTAGTTGAGGTTTTGATGAAATATGATTTGATTAGGTTACCGCGAAAACGTGGGGATAAGGCCGTGGAACGGGCGGAGGCGAAGCCCAACATACTACAAACCAACCTATGTTTAAATAGCAGAGATAATGAAAGAAACTGTTATTGGGGTAAGATATCCTTTTTTGTGGGGGGATATAAGATATCTTCCCTTGGTCATGTATCTTTTATTTAACTCTTCGTCGTCACCAATGGCTAGACAAGACATCCTATCTCAACAATCCGAAGATAAGTTGACATATCCCAAAGAGAAGACATTATTAAATTCCTAAATATCTCTAAATGACAGTTTCAAAAGAAAAAGTTGTCTAGATGACCACGCGGCGCCGTGTCGGTGAGCGGCGACACGATTTCCTCTGGAAAGAAAAAAAAAAGCGACGTTTTGAACCGGAACCCTGCCCCCCACCCCACCGGACCGGACCCACCCGCCACCGCTTTTGACCCGAAGCCATTCCGTTCGTCCCTTTCTATCCCCCACCACCCCTCGTACAGCCAGCACCGCATTCGCATCGGGGGCTGCACCCTCTCCCAAGACAAAATCAATCTCCAGAGAAAAAGAAAAGGCAAAACAAACTCGCCCCCCTTCCCTTCCTCGATTCCGACGAGGGTTTCGCGGCCGCCGCCGCCATTGACCGCGCAAGGTTCGTCCCCATCCCCTCCCCTCCTCCCCGATCCGCCGTAGTTCTCTCCGATTGATCTCCTCCGTTGGTCTCGATTCGATTTAGGACGAGGAGGAGCGCGAGGGGAGGACGACGAGAGCAATGACGTGGCTCCGCGCCGCTACGGGGGTGGCCCGCCACGCCGCGCGGCGGGCGGTCCTGGCCCGCGCCACCAGCGCCACCCCGGGCGCCCGATCCGCGGGGTTCCACACCACGGCGCTCCGCCGCAGGGCCGCGGCGCCGGCCCCGCGGGCCGTCCCGCTTTCCAGGCTCACCGACAGCTTCCTCGACGGCACCAGCAGCGTCTACCTCGAGGAGCTGCAGCGCGCGTGGGAGGCGGACCCGTCCTCCGTCGACGAGTCGTGGGACAACTTCTTCCGCAACTTCCTCGGCCAGGCCGCGGGCTCCCCCGCCACCGGCCTCTCCGGCCAGACCATCCAGGAGAGCATGCAGCTGCTCCTCCTCGTGCGCGCCTACCAGGTCAACGGCCACATGAAGGCGGCGCTCGACCCGCTGGGGCTCGACGACCGCGCCGTGCCCGAGGACCTCGACCTCGCCCTCTACGGCTTCACGGAGGCCGACCTCGACCGCGAGTTCTTCCTCGGGGTCTGGATGATGGCCGGCTTCCTCTCCGAGAACCGGCCCGTGCTCACCCTCCGCGAGATCCTCGGCAAGCTCGAGCGCGCCTACTGCGGGCCCATCGGCTTCGAGTACATGCACATCCCCGACCGCGACAAGTGCAACTGGCTCCGCGAGAAGATCGAGACCGTCGCGCCCAGGGAGTACCCCAAGGACCGCCGCCTCGTCATGCTCGACAGGCTCATCTGGAGCACCCAGTTCGAGAACTTCCTCGCCACCAAGTGGGCCACCGCCAAGCGGTTCGGCCTCGAGGGCGGCGAGACGCTCATCCCCGGCATGAAGGAGATGTTCGACAGGTCCGCCGATCTCGGCGTCGAGAACATTGTCATTGGCATGCCCCACAGGGGGAGGCTCAATGTGCTGGGGAACGTCGTGCGCAAGCCCTTGTCTCAGATATTCAGTGAGTTTGCTGGCGGGACCAGGCCTGTCGAAGGCGAGGATGGGCTCTACACTGGAACCGGTGATGTCAAGTACCATCTGGGTACCTCCTACGACCGGCCCACCCGTGGTGGCAAGAGGATCCACTTGTCGTTGGTCGCCAATCCCAGTCATCTGGAGGCCGTCGATCCTGTTGTCATTGGCAAGACGCGGGCAAAGCAGTTCTACTCCAATGATGATGACAGGACAAAGAACATGGGCATTCTTATTCATGGAGATGGCAGCTTTGCTGGGCAGGGCGTGGTGTATGAGACGCTCCATCTAAGTGCCCTTCCAAACTACACAACTGGAGGAACCATTCACATTGTTGTCAACAATCAAGTTGCCTTCACAACTGATCCAAGAGCCGGCAGGTCTTCCCAGTACTGCACGGATGTTGCCAAGGCCGTGAATGTCCCTATATTCCATGTTAATGGTGATGATCTGGAGGCTGTTGTACGTGTCTGCGAACTTGCAGCTGAGTGGCGCCAGACTTTCCATTCTGATGTGGTGGTCGACCTGATCTGCTACCGTCGTTTTGGACACAATGAAATTGATGAGCCATCCTTCACACAGCCAAAGATGTATCAGGTAATCCCCATGCTACTGAATCTGTGTATTTTGCATATGTCGTTGTTCATTTCCACTTTGGTAGTTAGGTTTCTAATCAATAAAGTATACAGCAAAATGTTCATTCCTTTTTATCTGCACCTGATTACCCTCTCTATCGTGTTCCTGTCTCTATCATACTTGTGCTTTTATGCTGATATTGATGCTTCAGCTCAATTCTCATTCCTTTTTAGCCGCATCATTACCCTCTTATATTGTTCCTGTCTCTATCATACTTGTGCTTTTATGCTGATATTGATGCTTTGTGCTTCTAGCACCCTGTGTTTCACTGTTTCTGATGAAAATTATTCTTTGGCAGGTCATTAAGAACCATCCCAGTTCATTGAAGCTTTATGAACAGAAACTGCTTGAAACAGGTGAAGTCACTAAAGAAGATGTTCAGAGGATCCACGACAAAGTGAACCGAATCCTGAATGAAGAGTTTGCTAAAAGCAAAGATTATGTTCCCAACAAGAGGGATTGGCTCTCGGCTTACTGGACTGGCTTTAAGTCACCTGAGCAAATTTCACGTGTTCGCAACACCGGGTAACAGCTTTATTTGTGTTGATTATGCTTGTAGTTTATGTCTTCAACAGTTATGCCATCCATCATCATTGAAATGCTTGCTTTGCAGGGTTAAGCCGGAGGTACTGAAACGTGTTGGGCAAGCAATTACTACTCTGCCTGAAAGCTTCAAGCCCCACAGAGCAGTGAAGAAGATTTTTGAGCAGCGCGCTGCAATGATCGAGAGTGGTGAAGGTATTGATTGGGCTGTTGCCGAAGCCCTTGCCTTTGCAGCACTCATAGTTGAAGGCAACCATGTTAGGCTGAGTGGACAGGATGTGGAAAGGGGAACTTTTAGCCACCGGCATTCAGTTGTGCATGACCAGGAAACTGGGGCGAAATACTGCCCGCTCGATCATGTTGTGATGAATCAGAATGAGGAGCTGTTTACTGTTAGCAACAGGTAAGTCTGCTAATGGAACTATATTTATGTCATCCTAGTGACTGCTGTAATAGTATCTGCACTTGTTAAATTTGGAAGCTTATAAGATCATTCTTGTTCCCCTGGTCCATAGACAAAAATGGAGAAACTATAACCGGTTCTGTAGGTTTATTTGGCCCACCTATGCTTTGGAATATAATTGTTCAGCTTACCAGCAGAACAATAAGCTCTACTTGTCTTTAGACATGAATGGATAAAAGTATCCATTATTTAGATAAGCTCTACTTTTACTTGCTGCCTCGAACCGCCCACTTAATTTTATGATTATTCTGGTTATATATTGTTTTGAGATGGCCCCTGTTTTACCTGTAACAAGTTTCAATTTGAATAAGGAGAATTTGCTTTTTCTTGGGATTGAGGACACGAATTTGCTTTTTGCAGTTCACTTTCTGAATTCGCTGTTCTTGGGTTTGAATTGGGCTACTCCATGGAGAACCCGAATTCGCTAGTACTCTGGGAAGCTCAGTTTGGTGACTTCTCCAATGGTGCACAAGTGATGTTTGACCAGTTTCTGAGTAGTGGAGAGGCAAAATGGCTGCGCCAAACTGGCCTTGTTGTTCTACTGCCTCATGGTTATGATGGCCAAGGTCCGGAACACTCCAGCTCCCGTTTGGAGCGCTTCCTTCAGGTAATTCACAGAACATAGTTCTTGTTCTTTTCTGTATCATGCAGCCAATTAGTCCTGTCCAGTCAGAAGCAGCCTCCTGTTTTTGCATCCTTGTTCTTTGATAGTTCTCTAGCATGCTTTAGTTGTTCGTCAGTTTCAAATATCCTGTCACTATTCTAGAAAATACGGTTTGTTTTACAACTTTTGATGGCTCGAATTTTTATGGTGATGGCTTGGTTTTCATTATTTGTGGATGAGTAACGATTGGTTCTTGAATGTCTGTTGCTTACCGGAGATTATCAATTTGTTCCACAGATGAGTGATGACAATCCTTTTGTCATACCTGAAATGGACCCAACTCTTCGCAAGCAGATACAGGAGTGTAACTGGCAGGTTGTGAATGTGACAACCCCTGCAAACTATTTCCATGTGCTGCGTCGTCAGGTTAGTTTGTTTTCACTATGCCAAAGTTTTGCCAGATGTCATCATGTAGCTACTAGCATGAAATAATCCTTATACTCTGTCTGTGGGATCTAGATACATAGGGATTTCCGGAAACCGCTGATTGTGACGGCCCCCAAGAACCTTCTTCGGCATAAGGAGTGTAAATCCAACCTCTCTGAGTTTGATGATGTTGAAGGGCACCCAGGATTTGATAAGCAAGGAACACGTTTCAAGCGGCTGATAAAGGACCGTAACGATCACAAGGAAGTCGAGGAGGGTATCAACCGCCTTGTATTATGTTCTGGAAAGGTATGTGTTCCCTTTTAGCACAAATCAAGCTAAACAAATTACCAGTTGAGTGCAGATATGAACTCCCTTTTGAAATCGTCATATTGCAGGTGTATTATGAACTTGATGATGAGCGGAAAAAGTCTGAGCGCAGTGATGTTGCTATTTGCAGGGTTGAGCAACTTTCCCCATTCCCGTACGACCTTATCCAGAGAGAGCTAAAGAGATATCCAAGTATGAATCCTTCTCCTCAAAATTTAATCCATTGTTTGTGTGAATGCATACATTTGCTATGTTTGCCAGTCGTTCCTCACAGTTTCAAAATTGTGATGTGGTGACATTGCTTGTATCAAAGTGAGCTTTGGTTTTGTTGCACCTGTATTTCTTGCTACTAATATGCTTGTAGAACATGGCGAGTTCTGGCACTTGTGGTTGATACCACACCTCACCGGGCTGGTGCTGGATAGATTAGGAGGACGTCAGCACCACTGCGTGTCCTGAATCTTGACTCGTAGCTGGTTGCTTGTAGTAGCTACTGCTGTCCGTTAGCAGTTGTTGTCCAAGTCGATATGCTGCATTGTTTTGTCTTCAGTTTAGTTGTTAGTTGTATAGCTGTTCATGTTTGCACTATGTACACAGATGCGGAGATCGTGTGGTGCCAAGAGGAGCCAATGAACATGGGCGCATACAGCTACATCTCACCCCGCCTCTACTCAGCCATGAAGACCCTCGGGCGGGGCACTTTTGAGGACATCAAGTACGTGGGCAGGGCGCCTTCGGCCGCCACAGCCACCGGCTTCTTGACAGTCCATGTGCAGGAGCAGTCGGAGCTGGTGAAGAAGGCATTGCAACCGGAGCCGATCAAGTTCCCCTGATGTGGGAGCCCTTGCAAAATAACCCTTCGCAGGCTCGGGTTGTCCAGCCTGTGCACACACCGTCTTAAAAGTTTTGGCCTGTACAAGTTTTTTTTTGCTCTTTCTTCGCTCTTCTGTGAGGCGTTTCGCTCCGAAGGTCGTGAATAATCAACTGTTATGAACCTTCTTGCTGTTGAGGAGGCGTGAAGGCCCATCTCAACATGAGCAACATTCCTGAATCATTATGCTAGTTTTGCTGACAGTATGGCACTACCGTTTATCGTTCTTTGCATTGGTTGTGTTTCTGTATTCTGCTATGAATGGTGCTGAAGGAGATTAAAACGGCAGCGGGTTGTTATTTCTGCTGTATCTGGCAATTTGCAGCCGTGCATCTGTAGGATATTGGGAGTACACGGCTTCATCAACTGCCCAAATTGCATCTGCATTTCAGCTCAGAAGAGAAACTGATGCTCGTCTGGGTATTTCTGAACTTGTTTATACGATGTACCAAAAAGAAAAAGGAAGAAAAAAGGAACCAGCCACGCTAAAGTTGGTAGGAAACCAGTGCCCGGCTTGACTCGTTTCAAGCTCCAACTGAATGCAAGGATATGTGCTGCAATATACATGCAGATTCCAGTGAGATTTCAAAATGTACTCGTTTCATCATCTCTCCTGCAATCATCATCTTGCAACCACAACACCAGCAATTTCAACAGAAATACTCTAAACTGAACCTAGCTTGGCCCAACCTAATATCTACCTTCCTCTTGGATCCAGTATCTGTGAGAAGACCCTTGTCGCCACCCCAGCATCCGCACCATCTTCACCATCGCCGCCCACCCGACGAACACTGCCCGGAAGCCCCTGCCCGCCGTATGCAATGCTGCTGCTCCCCTCGCCGCCAGAGCTCAGGAACGCCTCCTGCAGCCGGAGCGCGCACTCCAGGCTCCACAGCACGTCGCCCATCGCCGGCCGATCAGCGCCGTACTCCGCGAGGCACTTTTCCGCCGTCTCGCCGAACTTGCGCAGCGAGGCGGCGCCGACGCCGCCTGCGAGCCGGGGGTCCATCACCCTCTCCAGCTCACCGAGCCTCTGCCGCTGCATTGCCCAGTCCACGAGGCTCGCCTGCTCGCGGGGCAGCGCCGGGTCGACGGCCGGCCTGGCGCAGAGCACCTCCAGGAGCACCACGCCGAAGGAGTACACGTCCGACTTGTCCGTCAGCGTCTGCCGCCTCAAGTAGTCCGGGTCCAGGTACCCGAAGCTGCCTTTCACCGTGGCGGTGCCGACGTCGTGGTCGACGGCCGGCGCCGGCATCGACAGCCCGAAGTCGGAGACCTTGGCGGAGAGGTTCCCGTCGAGGAGGATGTTGGTGGTCTTCACGTCCCGGTGGATGATCGTCTCGGAGACGCCGGTATGGAGGTAGTGCAGGCCCTTTGCCGCGCCGACGCAGGCCTCCAGCCTCTGCTTCCACGACAGCGGCGGGAGCGCCCCGGGCGCGCCGTACAGGTGGCTCCGGAGCGGCCCGCCGGCCATGAACTCGTAGACCAGCGCCATCTCGTTGTCCTCGTGGCAGTACCCGATGAGGGACACCAGGTGGCGGTGCCGGAGCCTGGACAGCATCTCGATCTCCGTGCGGAACTCCAGCAGGCCCTGCTGCGACCGCGGATTCCCGCGCTTCACGGCCACCGCGGCGCCGTTCTCCAGGACCCCCCTGTACACCTTGCCGAACCCGCCGACGCCGACCACCCGGCCCTCGTCGAAGTCGCCGGTCGCCCGCCGTATCTGGCCGATGCTGAGGGACGGCCCCGAGGATGCGCGGCTGTGGCTTCTGGCGGCTGAGACCTTGGATGCCGAGATGCCGGTGTGCGTGTGCAGGCCTATGGAGGAGGACGGCTGCCGGCTGAGGGACCGCCGTTGTTTCTTCCTCCGCCGGCGGTGCCTGAGGAGCAGCACCGTCCCCACGATGCAGATGGCGATGAGCATTGCTCCGCCGGCGGTGATAACCGCAACCTTCTTCTTGCGTGCAGCCTTCGATGTCTGAGCGGTGTCGACGCGCACCGCCTCCCGGTCGCCGAGCTTCATGATCTCGACGCCATTGAGGATGGCATTCGGCTTCGAGTATGACAGACGAGGCGGCCCAAGCTGCAGCAAGATTTTCTCGGACCCTGGCTGGGCGTCGGCGATGAAATCCACGAAGTAGGCGTTGAACAGCCCGAGCTTGCCGGACAGGTCGAAGGAGCTGAGCACGGCGTCGCCGTTGATGTAGACGTCGAAGACCAGGTCGGTGGAGTTGCGGCCCACGATGTCGCAGAGGTGCAGCCTGACGGAGTAGCGGAAGCCCGGGTCGACGGGGAACGCCCACGACAGGTTGAACCGCTGGTTGCCCACGCCGGCGTCGGCCATCTCCTGCGCGTCCGCGTACACGGCGGCCGGAGCGGCGTGCGGCGGGGCGGCCCCCGCGGGGTAGCGGACGCTGGCCGGGTCGACGGAGACGGAGCGCGCCGCCGCGGGGTTGAGGAGGTAGGCGGCGTCGCCCTCCCAGACCCTCCAGAAGGAGTCGTTGAGCGAGGCCTCCCCGCGCGCCGCGCCGGCATTGACGCGGTAGAAGGTCTGGGCGAGCCGGAAAGGCTCCGGCGGGCTGAGCGGGAGCGGGAGCAGCGCGTCCGGCGCCGGGAAGAGCTCGACGGCGCTGAGGAGAGCGAGGGAGCCGGGGCGCGGCGAGACGCGGAGTCGCAGCAGGCCGCCGCCGCGGTGCGGCAGCAGGTACTCGCGGTAGCGGTGGCGACCTCTGGTTGCACGAGAGGCCGGACGGGCGCCGGAGACGAGCTCGAGGTCGCCCGCGGCGACGGCGAACTGCGCGGGCTGGGGGAAGTGGAGGCGGAGGAGGAGGTGGCGGTGGGGCGAGCGGGGGACGGGGAGAGAGTAGGTGGCCTCGGCGGAGAAGACGCGCGCCGTGGAGTAGAGCGGCGAGGACGCCGTGGTGGTGGTGGCGCGGGAGGCGTGGGGAGGGGAGATGGAGACATTGGAGTCCGGGAGGAAGACGCGGCCGTCGGGGAGGGTGATGGCGGCTGGCGCGCCGCACGCGAGGAGGAGAGGGTCGCCGGCGACCTCCACCGCCACCGCAAGGTGGGAGAGGATGAGGAGGAGGACCAGGCCGGCGGCGGCGGCGTCGGTGGTGGTGGTAGCGGCCATGGCGCAGTCTCCTGCTCACTCACTGAAGCTCAGTGCCACTGAGCTGGACTGCAAAGGGAGCCAGTGGAGATGGAGTTGGGCCGAACCCAAAGCCCATACCGAGACCCAGGCCCAGACAGAGCCCAACCCAACAGAAAGAAGGAGGGGAACGCGACGGCGGCCTGGGCGACCCAGCACCACCATGCCGCCCCTGGCCGCCGCCGACGCCTTCCGCGTGCTCGAGTTCGTCGCCGGCAACCGCCGCGTCCCCCACTCCCTCCTCGCCGGCCTGCTCGCCGCCCTCCCGCCCGTCTCCCCGCACACCTCCCCGCGCCTGCGCAAGGCCTTCGCGCTCCGCGCCCTCGACACCGCCCTGTCGGGCTCTTACGCCGACGGCTCCGGCGAACCCCTCCGCAAGGCGCGCGACGTACTCGCCGACCCTGGCGTCGCGGCCTGCTTCCCCGACCAACTCGCCGTCGTCCGCGACGACGTGGCCGCCCTCAGGCGCCTCGTCGACGCCGAGTGGGAGAGCCTGCCTCCCTCCGAGCTCGAGCTCGAGGCCGACCGGATCGCCGGCGCCGGAGCCCTCGACACGTGGGCCAACGCCGACCAGGGCACGCGCAAGAAACTTCGCCGGCTCGGTGAGCGCCGCATTCCCTTTCCTTCCTATCCAGATCTCCTTGAGAATTTCCAAATCTCAGAATTTCCATGGGTCATGTTGAGCGAACCTCCTCCGACTCTGGGTTCTGATCTTGTTTTAAGATAGCTAGAAAAAAAATTACATCTCCATTAACGCAATTTTGTTGGTTGATGCAGTAGGGGAGTCGACGGAGCGTGAGATTTTAGGCAAGCTTGGGCAAGATCCATCCAAGGCTCCTCAAGTTGATGAGGCGGCCAATGCGCCCAGCACAAGCGGTGCGAACGAGGATGTTGGTGCTCAAAATGACGAAGTTCATCTTGGTAGGGAAAAAGGAGAAGTTAACCATGCCCACGAGGATTATGCTCGACATCAACAAAAGCCAGTAGAAAGAACGACGGATGCTCGAATTCCGGAAAAGCCGGTTACAGGCGCAGCAATCAAAGGCAAGGAGCAAGCTACGTCTTCTGGTGTCACCGGGCAGGCTGCCCCTGACCGTGACAAGAGCCATCCTGTAACGGGTTCTAAGCCTGGTCTTATGGAGAGGAAACCTAGTGCAATCGTTTATCAGGTGATTTCACTTTGGCTTTTATTGACGTTCTGTTAAAGACGCGATCCTATGAGGCTTTTGTGTATTTAAATTGCTCTCGTATAGCCTATAAAATCGTGCAGCTTCTAGCAATTTTGTTGTGGGCAATATATCAGCTTTCTTAGCTCTTCATCTTTGATGACAAAAAATATCAACGTTTTAGCATAAATCTTGTCATGTTACACTTGGATAAGCTGGATTTACAGGAAGAATAAGTTGTATGTATGTTCTGGTTGCATGATGTTTGGTAAAATTGTTGGTTACCCTAAACACTATGTTAGTTGTCATGCTCCTATTTTGGTGACCTTGTCATGTTTGTTTTCTCAAAGTAAACCCCTGATATTGTTAGAAGGTATAAATTTAGATAACTACATAAATGCCTGATCTCAGATCTGAGTTACAGACTTCCCACAATCTGCAACAAAAACGCTCGCTGAAAATGCACATGTCTGGTTGTTGACTATCTTTGGCAGTTTAACTCTGCTAGCAGACACAAAGAAAATCTTATTCAGTATCGGTCGTCTTCAAGGTTGTTTTTTTGGGTTGCATGTGGTGCAGTATTCCTGATCGTATGCTGCCATCTTGTAAATGCAGTGGGATTCTGGCGACTCCGACTCTGAAAGGCCGCCACATCAGCGCCGGTTACCGAATTACGAAAGGAAGATGAGGCCCCCGCCCGCAGTTCCATACAAAACAAGAAAGAAATGGACCGAGATACAAGAGAGAACCCTGATCGAAGGGGTTGACAAGTACGCCGTCTTCTCTCGCTCTTACTTTTCACATCGAAAATAGAGCTCCCCTAGAGAAACCTCTGCTTCACTTCTTCCTGATGGTGTGTGTTCATTTCTTTATTTATTCATTCATTCATATATATTCGTCTGCTGTTGCTGCTGAAGGTACGGAAGAGGCAACTGGAAGGACATCAAGATTGCCTACCCCGACGTGTTTCAAGACAGATCGACGGTATGTATGTATTCCGGTTTCTGCACATGGCCTTTCGCTTTGGTGACACGGTCTGTCTTTGGGTTTGTGCCACGTCCGAGGCTGAAACGACGATTCCTGTGCGCAGGTGGATATGAAGGACAAGTTCAGGAACTTGGGGAGGCACTAACAGCGAATGTGCCTCGACATGGACGGTCATTCAGCCTTGTAGACATCTCCGGCACATATAGTAGGCGAATGTATATAGATTATAGGGCGGCAAATGGCCCAAAGAGCATGATATATCTTGCCCTTTTGGTGGTTGTTGCAACCCTACCAGCAGGTGTGATGCGAGGGAGAGCCCAGCTCAGCACCTTCCTCTTGTACAGGAAGATGTGGGATATCTCTGCTAGCCATGATCTGATGTTCTCTGTAAGTAAGTAACTAACTGATGAGGTATGTGATTATGATGATGATGATGCCTGGCTGTGTAGCTTGAGCCTGTGCCATTCTTCTTGTTCTTCTGTCTGCATCATCCATCTTGTGCGTGCATACTGTGAGTAGCATCTTTTGTTTGTCGTTAATGTCACTGATGCCAAGTCTTGATTTTGGAGGACTAGCAGACGTCTGTGTCCGGTGGGTGGGCCGGTGTCGGTGTGGCAGATTAGATAGATCCAATCCACCTCTCTGACTGGCACAAATGCATCTCCCTTGGTTAATACTGTACGTGGATGCAGATTAGTAGTTGAGCATGAGAAAGGGATGGCATGGCATGAGAGAGCTGTGGACGCATGTGATCTATACCTCACGTCTCTGTTTGTTTGCTCATGTTGTTACAGTTAGTTGTACCAAACCCAAACGGTCTAGAACTCTAGATCGTCAGTGCAGGTGCAGTGCAGCATTAACGACATGCAGCCGCAGAGAGAAAATAAATTTGCTTTATGTTTGTATGTGGGTCCGAAATCAGTGATTCTGTACTAGTGTCCGCCCTGCGTGGCTGATTCTGTAATGAAGGATTGTAAGAACTTGTTAATTGATTAATATATGGGAGGTGCTTTCAAAGAAAAAATAAATCAATTATCCTGGATGCAAAAAACATTGGATTTTCTGCTTGGGACACGTTCGCAAAAAACATTGATGCTGGGTAGCCTCTTCTTCGTCATTTACTTGACCAAATAAAGCATAACATTTTTTCAATTTTAGTTGTAAGCAGATTTTAACAATTCTAGCAAGTCAAGTATCGGAGGCGGATTAGGAGCACACGGAGGCTCCACTCCCTGTAATCTGTACGTCCATTACTGTCTCGGGATGGATGCAGTGTAAGTTTGCTTCCATCCAATACGAGACGTATATTGCGTATGAACAAAGAATCACATTAATTTCGGCCCCCCAACTGTCTTTTGTCAGATGCGAGCAATACGTTTGTGGCCATTAAGCACGACCGTCCCGCCAGGCACAAGCTCGGGTCAAGGGGGCCGGCCATGAGGAAGAAGCCCATGTCCTTCACCATGAGCACGACATATAGAACACAGTGGGTGAGGAGGAGCACGTCCATGCGGAGCTTGACGGCGACGGAGACAACGCGGACGCGGAAGATGGTAGCTGTGGGAAGCGGCCAGTTCTTATCGTGCTTGGATGTAGTACAGCTGGGTTCAGGAAGGCACCATGGTGCCGGCGGCCGGGGCACACGCGGTGTCGCCGCTGCCGCTCCACCGTGAGACAATAACGTATTAAATGATGTATAAGACGATCGGAGACTCGGAGGACGCCGGCCACGCGCAAGCTCAGGTCTAGGACGGCAACTACGAGCATGAAGCTCACGGCCTCGACCAGGGCGAGCACGGCGTACATGACACTGTTGCTGAGGTGGGGCATGGCCATACAGAGCTTGACGGCGACACGACGGGGATGACCAGGAGTCAAACAACGTATGCTATGAAGATGTCCCGACGATGATGTTATCGCTGGCCGCGGGAACGGAGAACATGAATCAGCGGCCAGGCAGACGCGGTGCCCTGAACGCGTCAAGCACAAACAACGATGGCTATCTAGATTTGCGCATCGTCTTCCTCCTAGCTTTCTCCACACACGTTGTGCTGGCCTCCAGAACGCATGACTTGGTGTCGGCGGTCATGGCGGACGTGGTGTCGTCGGCCATGGAGGCAAAGGACGCGGCAAGCTCGAGTGACGGCCAGGGCGGACATAGTCTTCCTAGTTCATTCTAGTTTTGTTCCACGTGGCAAGTAGAAGTTTGGGAAAGAAGGGGCAGGAGCTGTAGAAGAGGATTTCGAAGAAGGATGAATGGGGAAGAATCGCATGTCCTGGGGAAGAAGGGCAACGATGGGAGGATGAGGAGCGGGGTGTATTGAATTGATGCTGGATTGGTGGGCGTTGGTCGTTGAGGCAGATAGCACGTGGGGTACACATGCATGTCAGAGAGAACAGTTGTTTCGTCATTTGATACGGAAATGCTGAAGAGCTATACATGGTGCAGATTCATCTAATACACACTACCCTAATATAGTGGATGGGATCCCAATGCGATTGAATGGGAGCGATTTCAATGGTTGTAGTCGCCGGGTGCTCCAAGGCACTTTCGGTCAAGTATCACCCTACACATGCAATTCTAAGAGTGTAGCAGCGGAAAGTAAAACATTGCACATGTAAGTAAAGGAGGGGTTTGGAGATTTCAAACGCAACGAAGACACGATGATTTTTGGCGTGGTTCCAGTAGGTGGTGCTATCGTACCTCCACGTTGATGGAGACTTCAACTCACGGAGGGTAACGGCTGCGCGAGTCCACGGAGGGCTTCACCCACGAAGGGTCCACGAAGGGGCTTCCGTCCATGAAGGATAGCCTCACTCGGGTAGATCTTCACGAAGTAGGCGATCTCCTTGCCCTTACAAACTCCTTGGTTCAACTCCACATGATCTTGGAGACTCCCAGGTGACACCTAACCAATCTAGGAGACACCACTCCAAAAGGTAATAGATGTTGTGTTGGTGATGAATTCTGAAAGTGCTAGTTATTGACTAGAGGGGGGTGAATAGGCGATTTTTATGAAAGTCTTCAAAACACGAGGTCTTTGAAGACAAACAGATGAAATGAACCTATAGATATGCAGCGGAAGATAGACTACACTAGACAAGCCATATAGTCAAGTAAGCAATATTGAGAAAGTACGAAGACTATCAGCGGCCAGGTAGTATGGATCAAAATGGAAGAAAGTATGAAGCGAAACATGTAATAGTCTTCACGCAGTGAAGTCAATTAGATCAGACAAGCAAACAATGACTTCACGAAGACAAACTGAAAAGTAAAGGAAGTAGGGGATAGAACCAGTTGCTTGGTGAAGACAAGGATTTGGTAGACCAGTTCCAGTTGCTGTGACAGCTATACGTCTGGTTAGGGAGGCTGAGATTAAACTCAGAAGACCACGTCTTCACCTTATTTCCCTTGAGCTAAGGACACCCAGTCCTCGCCCAATCACTCTGGTAAGTCTTCAAGGTAGACTTCCAAACCTTCACAGACTTCGTTCACTGGCGATCCACAATGGCTCTTGGATGCTCAGAACGTGACGCCTAACCGGCTGGAGGATTCACAGTCCTCAAGTGTAACAAGTCTTCAGGTCAGGCGGATAGAAAGACTTCAGTGATGCCTAACACTCTTTGGCTGGGTGTTTTGGGCTTTGTCCTCGCAAGGATCTCTCTTTCAAAGGCTTCGGAGGTGGGTTGCTCTGAAATGACAAAAGCTGTGCACTGATGTCTACTACGCAACCTTCTCCTTGTAGACGTTGTTGGGCCTCCAAGTGCAGAGGTTTGTACGACAGTAGCAAATTTCCCTCAAGTGGATGACCTAAGGTTTATCAATCCGTGGGAGGCGTAGGATGAAGATGGTCTCTCTCAAGCAACCCTGCAACCAAATAACAAAGAGTCTCTTGTGTCCCCAACACACCCAATACAATGGTAAATTGTATAGGTGCACTAGTTCGGCGAAGAGATGGTGATACAAGTGCAATATGGATGGTAGATAAAGGTTTTTGTAATCTGAAAATATAAAAACAGCAAGGTAACTAATGATAAAAGTGAGCACAAACGGTATTGCAATGCTAGGAAACAAGGCCTAGGGTTCATACTTTCACCAGTGCAAGTTCTCTCAACAATAATAACATAATTGGATCATATAAATATCCCTCAACATGCAACAAAGAGTCACTCCAAAGTCACTAATAGCGGAGAACAAACGAAGAGTTTATTGTAGGGTACGAAACCACCTCAAAGTTATTCTTTCCGATCAATCCATTGGGCTATTCCTATAAGTGTCACAAACAGCCCTAGAGTTCGTAGTAAAATAACACCTTAAGACACACATCAACCAAAACCCTAATGTCACCTAGATACTCCAATGTCACCTCAAGTATCCATGGGTATGATTATACGATATGCATCACACAATCTCAGATTCATCTATTCAATCCAACACAAAGTACTTCAAAGAGTGCCCCAAAGTTTCTACCGGAGAGTCAAGACGAAAACGTGTGCCAACCCCTATGCATAGGTTCATGGGGGGAACCCGCAAGTTGATCACCAAAACATACATCAAGTGAATCAATAGAATACCCCATTGTCACCACGGGTATCCCACGCAAGACATACATCAAGTGCTCTCAAATCCTTAAAGACTCAATCCGATAAGATAGCTTCAAAGGGGAAACTCAATCCATTACAAGAGAGTAGAGGGGGGGGGGGAAACATCATATCCAACTACAATAGCAAAGCTCGCGATACATCAAGATCGTATCACCTCAAGAACACGAGAGAGAGAGAGATCAAACACATAGCTACTGGTACATACCCTCAGCCTCGAGGGTGAACTACTCCCTCCTCGTCATGGAGAGCACCGGGATGATGAAGATGGCCACCGGTGAGGGATTCCCCCTCCGGCAGGGTGCCGGAACAGGGTCCCGATTGGTTTTTGGTGGCTACAGAGGCTTGCGGCGGCGGAACTCCCGATCTATTATGTTCCCCGAAGGTTTAAGGTATATTGGTATATATAGGAGGAAGAAATACATCAGGGGAACCACGAGGGGCCCACGAGGGTGGAGGGCGCGCCCCCCTGCCTCGTGCCTTCCTCGTTGCTTCCCTTACGTACACTCCAAGTCTTCTGGATTGCTTCCGTTCCAAAAATAACTCTCCCGAAGGTTTCATTCTGTTTGGACTCCGTTTGATATTCCTTTTCTGCGAAACACTGAAACAAGGAGAAAAACAAAAACTGGCACTGGGCTCTGGGTTAATAAGTTAGTCCCAAAAATAATATAAAAGTGTATAATAAAGCCCATAAACATCCAAAACAGATAATATAATAGCATGGAGCAATCAAAAATTATAGATACGTTGGAGACGTATCAGCATCCCCAAGCTTAATTCCTGCTCGTCCTCGAGTAGGTAAATGATAAAAACAGAATTTTTGATGTGGAATGCTACCTAACATATTTATCCATGTAATTCTCTTTATTGTGGCAAGAATATTCAAATCCATAAGATTCAAGACAAAAGTTTAATATTGACATGAAAATAATAATACTTCAAGCATACTAACTGAAAGTGCTAGTTATCGACTAGAGGGGGGGGGGGTGAATAGGCGATTTTTATGAACGTCTTCAAAACATGAGAGTTTCGAAGACAAACAATAGAAATGAACCTATTGATATGCAGCGGAAGGTAGACTACACTAAGCAAGCCATAGTCAAGTATGCAATGAAGTGAAAGCACGAAGACTAATAGCAGCTAGGTAGTAAAGATCAGGATGGAAGATAGTATGAAGCCAAACAATGATAGTAGTCACACAGTGAAGTCAAACAAGTAGTGCAAGCAGGCAATGACTTCACGAAGAAAAACTGTAAGTAAAGAGAGGGAGAGGATAGAACCAGTCACTTGGTGAGGACACATGATTTGTTGGACCAGTTCCAGTTGCTGTGACAACTGTACGTCTGGTTAGGGAGGCTGAGATTCAACTCAGAAGACCACGTCTTCACCTTATGCCCCTTGAGCTAAGGACACCCAGTCCTCGCCCAATCACTCTGGTAAGTCTTCAAGGTAGACTTCCAAACCTTCACAGACTTCGTTCACCGGCGATCCACAATGACTCTTGGATGCTCAGAACGCGACGCCTAACCGGCTGGAGGATTCACAGTCCTCAAGTGTAACAAGTCTTCAGGTCACGCGGACAGAAAGACTTCAGTGATGCCTAACACTCTTTGGCTCTGGGTGTTTGGGCTTTGTCCTCGCAAGGATTTCTCTCTCTCAAAAGCTTCGGAGGTGGGTTGCTCTCAAACGACAAAAGCCATGCACTAACTCTGAGCAGCCACCAATTTATGGTGTAGGGGGTGGGCTATTTATAGCCACTAGGCAACCCGACCTGATTTGTCCGAAATGACCTTGGGTCACTAAGGAACCGACACGTGTTCCAACGGTCAGATTTCAAACACACGCGGCAGCTTGACTTGGGCTACAAGTAAAGCTGACTCATCCAGCTCTGGATAAGATTTGCTCTCATTGTCTTCGCTCGAAGACATAGGATTTGGTTGAGCATCGCTTCAGTCACTCTGACTTTATTCACTGGGACCCCACTTAACAGTACGGTGGTTCCTACGACTCAACAAAGAAGAAAAGGAAACAAGGAAACAACTAAGTCTTCGCGCTCCATAGTCTTCACGCAATGCCTTCTCTTGTCATAGTCTTCAATGTGAATATCTTCACATACCACCATTGTCTTCAATGTCTTCATACATTTTTAGGGGTCATCTCTGGTAGGTAAACCGAATCAATGAGGGACTACTACCTGTGTTATCCTGCAATTCTCACAAACACATTAGTCCCTCAACAGGTTTGTCGTCAATACTCCAAAACCAACTAGGGGTGGCACTAGATGCACTTACAATCTCCCCCTTTTTGGTGATTGATGACAAACTGGCTGAAGTTTTCAACGGGGATAAAAGTATGTGAAATTGTAAAGGATTTAGGTATTGTCTTCATAAGTAGCAAAAGGCTCCCCCTGAAGATGTGCATATAAGTAATTTGCTTTTGGAATGCAAATGCACATGGCAGGTTGTACTTGTGGAGATCCTCTTCAACTTATGAAGACAATTCATCATGCATGATTTGATATAACGAAGATAATGATATGCATAATGAAAAATGGACGTCTGCAATATGACTTCGTGCGGGATTTATCATCGCACATGCGGAATTTATCATCGCATCACAGAATAGCAAACAAGTAGCAGACGACCATCAAGTTTAAGTGTTACAACTCAAAGAACCAAATGTATCAAAAAGCGAGAGTTGTAAACACCAGGAAAAATATAAAGCAACCGCCCATATGGACCCGCTTGAAGACTATCAACTCATATGCTTCTCCCCCTTTTGTCAGTAAGGACAAAAAATGTTTGAAGACATAGAGCCTCTACTCGTTCCCAGAAGGAGTAGCAGAAGATGCAGGGTCGGCGTCGGGGTTTGGCGGTGTAGAAGAACTTGGTGCAGTGTCGATACGCGCTGAAGTTGGAGGTGGCGAAGTAGCATCATCTTGATCATCTATCACTCTGGCATTCACCGTTGCAGTTGAGGAGGAATAATCAGAGTCTTCAAGAGACGGAGTTCGACGCAAGACAACATTCCTTAGAGGAGTGGAGTCAAACTTGAATCTTTCAGTGAAGCCATCGTCTTGAAGATCTGCTTCAGCACTCAACAATGTCAAACTCTTCCAAGACCTCCGACAGGTTTCATGAGTGACAAAGGCATTCTTGGTGGCAAGATTGCGAATGCGATTGACGTCCACCAAGAGGCTTTGCATCTGACGCTTCAGCCAGTAGTGATGCTTATCCTGTTTCTGATGCAGTGCGACGAGAAGCTCTCGGTCATTGAGAACACGAGATCGCTTCCGAGGCCTTTGAGTAATAGTGCTTTCAGTGGCTTCAGTTTGAGCACGGTGAGGTAAGCGTGTATTGCCAGCCAAAGGATAAACACGAGTGACTGCCTGGACTCCTTCAATGGGTTGCGTGAAGCTTTGGTGATCAGCATTGTGAAGACAAACAGGCTCCTTGGTAGGCTCTGGGTATATGGCTTCAACTGACATATCAACCTCTGGCAGAAAGATCAGATGGTTGCGAGCA
Source organism: Triticum aestivum (assembly GCF_018294505.1). Lineage (NCBI taxonomy): Eukaryota > Viridiplantae > Streptophyta > Magnoliopsida > Poales > Poaceae > Triticum > Triticum aestivum. Next base: position 35,077,469 of record NC_057799.1, read on the forward strand.
GATGGCTGATAGTTGACAGCTGAATGTAGCTTGATGAGGCGCATAACCCATGGAGCGTAGAACTTCAGTCCAAAGAGATCAGAGCCTGATGCAGCCAGCTGCCTGATAAAGAAGTCTTGAGCATTGAAGCTGATGCTGTTGAAGATATAAAAGACCAAAGTCTTCATTTCTCCTTCAAGTTTTGCTGCTGAAGAATGTCCTTTGACAGGCCATAGAGTTTGCCTGATGATATGATAAATAGTGCGGGGCAGATACTCTAGGTATTCGACAAAGAACTCCTTTGGGTAATCAACGTCATGTGGCAGAGGCTTCATCATGCTCAACATTTGGCTCATGTTGGGCTCTGGCTTCTGAAAGATGCTCTCCAAAGCATTGCGGTGAAGCTGACAACCAGGTTCATATAGTTCACCTGGAGTGGGCAGACCAGTGAGCTCAATAATGTCAAAAGCTTTAGCTTCATGGTGTACGTTGCCTGTCATCCACTCAAGGATCCATGTCTTCGGATCCCTGTTGTAGCCGCGAATGTGGAGGGTGGCATAGAATTGCAGCAGAAGCTCTTCATTCCAATGCTCCTTATCAGTCACAAAATTCAGCAATCCAGCATCACGAAAGCAGTCAAGGGCTTCTTCAAGGCATGGCAATCCAGTAATGGCTTCACAGTCAAGACGCATATGAGGGAAGATGTGCCCTTGATCATAAAGAACTGATGATAGCTCCAGAACCGATCTGATGAAATCCTTGGCTTGGAATAGGGGTTCTTGGCGCTATCAAAGAAAGTGTTGTGCGCAATGAAGCCATTTGCATTGAAGGACCCTGGTGAAGTGGCAGTACCTGGAAACCTGGGCAATCTTGGCTTTGGCTTCTGGAGCTGAGGCCTGTGCTCGACATGATAATCAAATTGCGGACCAGCAGCAGGTGGAGGAACCAGAATAGGCCATCTGACAGTGACCAGCTGACCATAGTTGTATGCTTGCTCTATAGTATGTGGCCTGGGAGGCGGTACAGGAGCAGTGGCAGTGGCTTCAGGCTGCAAATTTGCATCAGGTGTAGCATTGACTTCAGGTGCTATCACTTCGGGCACCACATTGACTTCAGGCGCCACATTAGCTTCAGCCATGACAATGTCATTGGCTTCAGTGTTGGTGTTGGTGGTCGCCTCAATGTTGTTAGCCTCCACTTGAGTAGCTGGAGGGTCGGACACGTTCTCCTCGAGAACAACTTCAGGATTGGTTGGGGGTATAGCAACACGTTCTTATTCAACTCGTGGTTCTTCTTGGTCATCGGCTGATGCAGCCGGAATATCTTCAGCCATGTTGGCTTCAGTCTCGGGGTTGTTCACAGTTGGAGAGGCTCCAGGAAAGACTTGGCGTGACACCAATTGGCGCTCTTCTCCTTCTGGAACACTTGACAGAGTGACCTGTGGCCTTGGTCCTTTGCGAAGCCTGTGGAACGCTGGCGACGCTTGTGGAGATGGAGTTGGTTGGGCCACAAAGTCTTCATCTTCAATCACCGGAGTGGTGACTTGAGTTGGGGGAGTAACTGGTGTTTCTGCTTGACGGGGGGAGTCTTGTGGGTGATCAACCCATGAGTCATCCTGAGCAATTGGCGTCAATGGACGACCAATGCTGATGAGTTCGCTGTTCGTGAGAACAGGCGATGCTGCCACATTGTGCTCGATCTGAGGAAGGACTTCCTCATCTTCAACATTGTCTTGATGACCAATGTCTTCAGCTGCGGTGGGGTCAACAGCTGGAATGTCTTCAGCTTCAGGAGCCTCTGGGGAAGCAGGTCGTGAACTATCAAACGACGTTCTTATTGTGCAGATGGAGGACGAGCAACAGAAATTGGCTCGACGACAAGGGGCTCTGTAGGAGCAGCCCGATCTTTCTTCTTGGTCTTGCGCTTCTTGGTGGGTGGAGCATCATCAGTGGTGTTCTTGGTCTTGCGCTTTCTAGCTTTGGCTTCAGCTGCCCTTGTCTTCTGAAGCTCTGAAGCCACTGTGGGGACCTTAGGCTTCACGCCTGTCATACTAGCGGGGAAGACAATGCGAGGTTCTTGCCGCCTGGATGGTTCAGCTTGGTCCACAACAGGCTTGTTCTTCTGCTTGGCAGCCATCTTAGGGTCGATGCCAGGACGCCCAAGTGCCTTGCGCTTCTCAGCTTCATTGTAAGCTTGAACACACTTGGCAGCGAGAATCTTCATGCGCTCACGAGAACCTTTGGCTTCATCACGTTTCTTGTGAAACGCTTCCTTGAGCTCATGCAGCATGACCTTGAAGTTTTGGACGTCTGCCACGCTGAGCTTGTCCATGTGCTTCTTGAACTGAGCCTTTTCATAATCGATCTTGTGCTTCAGCTCAACAATTTTCTGAGCAAGAGCCAGCTTAGGAGCAATGGCGCCATGGAAGGAGACGCATAGGCCAATGGGAAGTTGCAGATCGTCAAAGCTGAGATTGGGGGTGTCAAACCACTCATCAATGAAGTTGTTCAATACTTCCACGTCAAAGAGAGGCAAATCATTGAAGATTTCTGCCTCTTGCTTGCTCTTTATCAGCTGCTCAAGAGCGTCATCAGCAAGATCGTCGTCACTTGACAGATCAATGGCGTCATTCTCATTCCTCAGAACAGCAGCAGGGGTCAGAGCTGGACCAGTGGTGTGCATGGGCTTCTTTTTCTTCTTCTCAGACTTGGAGATGCGTGAGAGATCCTCAGACTGCACACTTGGTGCAGGAGGAGCAGTGGCCAGAGGCTTCGCTCGTGAAGCTTTTGGTGCAGTGGAAGGCTTCGAAGCCTTGGGTTTCTTCAGCTTCTTAGGCTTCGGTGGTGCAGGCACTTCGTCAGAATCAGCGTCGTCTGCAGGTTCATCCATGGCTGTCCCTTGAACCATAATATGAGTGATGAGACCTTCCAAGTTGTAGAAGGGCCCAACAAGATTGGGTTCAGCTTCGCGTGTGCCATCGGCACGAGGAGCAGAGGGACCGGGGTTGAAGTCTAATCCCCGCGACTTCTTGTTTTCTTTGGCCGAGTTCTTGGCAAACTGGAAGTTGCGCTTGAACAGATTGTCGTCACGACACCATAGCAATGAAGATGGGCCGGCATCTGCAGGCTGTGGTCCACAGACCATGCAAGGGTAGAAGCCTTGTTCAATGGCTTCAGCTCTGGACCTGGGTGGAAGATTTTTGTACAAGATGTCTCCCCAGGGTCGCTTGATGGCATTCTTCTCAGCATATTCCTGGGCCACGAACCTGTACTTGTACCATTGTTCTGCCCAATATCTTCGAATCCATTGGATTCGGGTTTTTCGCTGATTGTAGTCCTCCTCTGGATCTGTCTTGTACAGCTCATAGAGGTCAGGAGGCAAATCTCTTGATGTATTCCCACGGCGCTATCTTCCACCCTTCCTTGCAGACTTCTCTGTTGCCATGAGGTTCAGACTGAATGGCTTCAACACTGTCAAAGGCTTCCGCTTGCTGGACAGACAGGAACTGGCTTCGGGAGAGTTGATGTGATGCTGTAAGAATTCTGCAAATGAATGCAGACCATGAGAACCAAGGGATTCTCCCACGTACATGTACCTGTGACAGCATTAGAGATGCGAGGGAAGGGGAGAGGTCATATGCATTCTCAGAAGATTTTGAAGATAAATCAGTTTAGAAGACATTGACCTCATAGCGCGAAGACATTCACTTATATGTTGAGAGTTGGTTCTAGATTTGTACGAATCCAAGAATAAGTACAAGTGAGGAATCTAACTACGTGTGAAGCATAAGTGAATATACTAGGCATCATATGAGATGCAGACAGGATATATCCAAATTTGTGGAGGCAGAAACCACATTTGGTAGAAAGGATGAATCTATAGGATCAAAAAGAAGGTAAAAAAGAGGGTTTTAATTTACCACATGATGAACTGCTAGACGGAGTAGAAGATGAGGCCGAGCAGTTCGATCTTCCGTGGCCTAACTTGGCGACGGAGGACACCTACGGCGGCGGCGGAGAAGACGATGTCCGCGGCCGGCGTGAAGACGGCGTCGGAGAGGTCGCGGCAGCTAAGCGCTTCGTCGCTGGCGTTGTCGAGAGCTAGCGGTGGCGCTAGGGTTTGTCGAGATGGAGAGGTGGAAGAAAGATTTTGACTGCGATTGGATGTGTATTTATAGGGAAAGGGACGGCACATCGCAATTACGCAGGTGCCCCTGGCGGTTCACATCTGAGGGACACGTGGCGAACATGCAACACATTGGGAGTTGTCCCACGTTCCCACGCCCGCCTGGACTGTCGGATGGTCGTTCCGGCTTCTCTGGGTTTCAGGCAATAAGAATTGAGCATTTAAAACAGAGTTAATGTTTGTCTCTGTATCTTCTGCTGACAAGGACACAGAGAAGACATTCGACAGTTTCAACAGAATGCATATGATTTGGATAGATAGAGTTTGATGTAGAAAGCATAGAGAGGTTAGGGTCCGATCACATTCACTTAGTTCAAAAGATTCAAACGAGAAGACATAGCTATAAGTGAATGCTATAGAGGACAGAACATATATCAGAATAAAACCAAATCAACATTGTGAAGATAATCATGAAGTCATGTTGTTAATGAAGACAGACCAAATGCAAAGACATAGCAAATGTAACGCCATGAGAAAAACACTTCAAATAGAAGAATTTGGTGGTGGCGTTACCCACCGTATAGGAAGTATTAGACCCAGACACGGCGCACAATTATCGTGGCGCTCCGAAGTCAAATTCCGCGTTAATGTATTCACACTTAGAGTGTAAGTCTTCATTGATTGAAGATATACTTTACTTCGTGTGTTGCACATCTAAGTCATCAACATGCATAAGTGTTAGGATGTGTGCCTGATCACATGACATTTGAGGATTCCAAGATATTTAGCTCACACCGCAATTTGCAAAACCTTTTCTCATCCAAGGGCTTTGTGAAGATATCTGCCAGTTGCTCTTCAGTGTTGACGTGTATGATATCAATATCTTCCTTCATGACATGATCTCTGAGAAAGTGATGGCGAATTTCAATGTGCTTTGTCTTCAAGTGCTGAACTGGGTTGTTGGCAATCTTGATGGCGCTTTCGTTGTCACAGTAGAGTGGTACTTGTTTCAGATGGATGCCATGGTCCTTGAGTGTTTGCTTCATCCATAGAAGCTGAGCGCAGCAAGATCCAGCAGCAATGTATCCAGATTCAGCAGTGGAGAGTGATACACAGTTCTGCTTCTTTGAAGACCAACAGACAAGTGATCGTCCCAGAAAGTGATATGTGCCTGATGTAGACTTGCGATCCACCTTGTCACCAGCATAATCAGCATCCGAGAATCCAACTAGATCAAACTCTGAGCCCTTTGGATACCATAATCCTAATGTTGGGGTGTAAGCCAAATATCGAAGAATTCGCTTCACAGCTAAGTGATGCGATTCCTTTGGTGCCGCTTGAAATCAAGCACACATGCAAACACTAAGCATAATATCTGGCCTAGATGCACATAAATAAAGTAAAGAACCAATCATGGAGCGGTATACCTTTTGATCGAACTCTTTACCATTGGCGTCAGAACTCAGATGACTCTTGGTTGGCATTGGCGTCGTGTAACCTTTGCAGTCTTGCATTCCAAACTTCTTCAGGCAATCTTTGAGATATTTCTCTTGAGATATGAAGATGCCATTGCTTTGTTGACAAGACCAAGGAAGAACTTCAGCTCACCCATCATGGACATCTGATATTGCTCTTGCATCATGTGTCCAAACTCATCACTGTATTTCTGGTTGGCGCAGCCGAAGATAATGTCATCCACATATATTTGGCACACAAACAGTTCACCATCATATGTCTTCGTGAAGAGTGTGGGATCCAGGGAACCAGGTTTGAAGCCTTTGCTCTTCAGGAAGTCTTCGAGTGTATCATACCAAGCGCGAGGGGCTTGTTTGAGGCCATACAGTGCCTTGTTTAGCTTGTACACCATATCAGGATGTTTTGGATCTTCAAAGCCAGGAGGTTGTGCAACATACACTTCTTATTCAATCTTGCCATTGAGAAATGCACTCTTCACATCCATTTGATACAACAGGATGTTGTGATGGTTTGCATAGGCTAGCAATATGCGAATAGCTTCAAGCCTAGCCACAGGAGCAAATGTTTCATCGAAGTCAATACCTTCAACTTGAGTGTATCCTTGAGCAACGAGGCGAGCCTTGTTTCTGACAACTTGACCATGCTCATCTTGCTTGTTGCGATATATCCATTTTGTGCCTATTATGTTGTGCTTGCGGGGGGTCAGGACGCTTGACAAGTTCCCAGACATTGTTCAGCTTGAACTGTTGAAGCTCTTCTTGCATAGCTTGAATCCATTCAGGTTCCATGAAGGCTTCAGCAACTTTCTTGGGTTCAGATATTGAGACAAATGCAAAGTGCCCACAGAAATTTGCTAGCTGTGTTGCTCTTGAATGAGTGAGTGGACCAGGCGCATTGATGCTGTCAATTATCTTCTCAATCAGTACTTCATTTGCAACACGAGGATGAACTGGACGAAGATTTTGCTCTTGCTGATCATTGTCGTTGTTAGGAGGATTGTCTTCAGGCTGAGCATTGTCTTCAGGTTGATTAGGTGCAGAAATGATAAGTTCCTCTTCAGGCTGTGCTTCAGATGGTATGATTTCTCCAGTTCCCATTAGCTTGATGGATTCACTGGGTGGAACTTCATCTAGCACATTTGGCAGGTGCTCTCTTTGCGAGCCGTTAGTCTCATCGAACCGCACATCCACAGTTTCAACCACTTTATAGTGAAAGAGGTTGAAGACTCTATAGGAGTGCGAATCCTTTCCGTAACCAAGCATAAAACCTTCATGTGCTTTCGGTGCAAATTTTGAAGTGTGATGTGGATCCTTGATCCAGCACCTAGCACCAAATACTCTGAAGTAACTGACATTTGGCTTCTTACCAGTGAGGAGTTCATAGGATGCTTTCTTCAGAAGCTTGTGAAGATAAACACGGTTGATGACATGACATGCAGTATCAATAGCTTCAGGCCAGAACTTTCTTGGAGTCTTGTATTCATCAAGCATTGTCCGTGCCATCTCAATGAGCATTCTGTTCTTGCGCTCCACGATGCCATTCTGCTGAGGTGTGTACGGAGCAGAGAACTCATGAGTGATGCCTAATGTATCCAAGTAAAGGTCGAAGCCGGTGTTCTTGAACTCAGTGCTGTTGTCACTCCTGATATGCTTGATCTTGACGCCATAGTTGTTCATGGCACGGTTGGCGAAGCGTCTGAAGACATCCTGCACTTCAGTCTTGTAGAGAATTATGTGCACCCACGTATATCTTGAATAATCATCAACAATGACGAAGCCATAGAGACAAGCAGTAGTAGTGAGAGTAGAGTAGTGAGTAGGGCCAAATAAGTCCATGTGTAGCAGCTCGAAGGGTTGAGATGTCGTCATGATTGTCTTCGAGGGATGCTTGGCCCTTGTCATCTTTCCAGCTTCGCAGGCACCGCACAAGTGACCCTTCTTGAACTTGACGCCCTCAATGCCTATGACATGCTTCTTCTTTGCGAGAGTGTGTAAGTTCCTCATGCCAGCATGGCCTAGCCTCTGATGCCAGAGCCAGCACTCTGAAGCTATTGCTAGAAGACATACGGCAAGCTGTGGTCCTGCTGAGAAATCTACCATGTACAGATCATCTTTCCGGTACCCTTCAAAGACTAGAGACTTGTCAGATTTCATTAGTACAAGGCAACGATATTTTCCAAATATCACAATCATGTTCAAGTCACAAAGCATTGAGACAGACATTAAGTTGAAACCAAGGGATTCAACAAGCATCACTTTATCCATGTGCTGATCCTTTGAGATTGCAACTCTACCTAGACCCAGTACCTTGCTTTTACCAGTGTCAGCAAATGTGATGTGACTCTTGTCAGATGGACGTAAGGTTGAGTCCATGAGAAGACTTCGATCACCAGTCATATGATTAGTGCATCCGCTGTCCATAATCCATTCTGAAGCATGAGGTGCCATACCCTACAGTACAGTTAGGGGGATAGGCTTCACCAAGAGTATTGTGAAGCATAAATATTTGACGGGCAAGAGGATTATCAAAGCTCAGATCAAGATTAGGACTGATAGGATGATTGGCAAGCGATGCAGGAACAAAATACATAGTAAGACCATTTGGGCATTTGATCTTGCGCCCTACAAGATGTTTTAGGTCCCCAGCAATAGCATCAGACGCCTATGATTTCTGGCTGGAGACCTTTCCCTGCAAAAGAAAGTTAATTCTTCTTAACCACCCACATCTTCAGGGGTGGCTTAGAAGTAATGAGTCTAAGTGCAGCATCTGAGAACTTCGGCTTTGGAGCCCTAGCAAATAGCCTTGCAGGAGATGAATGATACTCATATGAATAAGCAGAAAATTTCTTAGTTTTATGAACATAGCGGTTTGAAGAAACACGCTCATATTCATAAGTCTGAGTATGATTTCCCTGCAAAACATTGGCGTTAGGATGACTCAGGCGAGTCCTCTGTCTGTATGAAGCCTTTGGACCATATAAAGCCTTTGGTCTAGGATTTGTCTTCTTCCCAGGCGGTGTCATGATGACATTCACAGGAAGATTCTCAAGACAACTTTTGGAAACCCAGATCTTCTTCATAGGTGGCCCATTCCTGCAGTTAGTACCAATATATCTGGCAAACACTTCACCATTCTGATTCTTAAACAGTTTATAGTTTGCATCAAAGGATTCATCAATGATAATAGGGTTAGCACAAGTGAAGCCAGATAAGGTGGATGGATCCACTGAAGGTTCCTTTGTAGCAACCCATGTGGTTTTGGGGTACTGCTCAGGCTTCCAGTAGGAGCCATCAACATTCATTTTCCTCTCGAACCCAACACCCTCTTTCCTAGGGTTTCGGTTCAGAATCTGCTTTTTGAGGACATCACACAGTGTCTGATGCCCTTTGAGACTTTTGTACATCCCTGTTTCAAGCAATGTCTTCAACCTAGCATTTTCATCAGCAATAGTAGTGGTATCCTCAGTAGAGGGGTTAGTTACCACATCAGCAGTTGAAGATATTGCAACAGTAGCAGCAGTAGAACATTCGGCAACAGAAGTAGCGTTATCACGCTCAATGCATTTTAGACATGGTGGTTCAAATCCTTCCTGAGCGGAACTGATCTATTGAGCGCGAAGTGACTCATTCTCTTTTTGAAGATCTTCATGAGCCGCTCTCAATTTCTCAAGCTCTTGCTTCCTTTGAAGATAATCATAGGAGAGCTTTTCATGAGTGGTTGAGAGCGTTTCATGACGACTTTCAAGTTCCTGGTACTTAACATGAAGATTTTTTATGTCTTCAATTAAGGACTAAGAACGGGTCATTTCAGCGTCCAACAGGTCATCGCTTTTGTCTAACAGTTTTTGAGTATGTTCCATAGCTTTCTGTTGTTCAGTTGCAATTTTAGCAAGTGTTTTGTAGCTGGGTTTGGATTCACAATCAGAGTCATCTTCACTTGATGTTTGAAAGTAAGCACCGCGTGATTTTACCTTGGCACCATGTGCCATGAAGCAGTAGGTGGGAGCAGAGTCGTCCTTGTCATTAGCTTCAGCGTTGTTGACGGGGCCATTGTCTTCAGTGTTGAAGATGGACTTGGCAACATAGGCTGTAGATAGAGCCAGACTTGCAACGCCAGGGTCAGACTCCTCCTCAGACTCCACCTCCACCTCCTCAGAAGCAGACTCCTCCTCTGAATCCATCTCCTTGCCAACAAAAGCACGAGCCTTGCCAGATGAGCTCTTCTTATGAGATGAAGACTTGGAAGAAGACTTTGAGGATTTCTTCTTCTTCTTGTCATCAGAATCATATTCCTTGCTCTTCTTCTTCTTCTTCTTGTTCTCATTGTCCCACTGTGGACACTCAGAGATGTAGTGTCCAGGTTTCTTGCACTTGTGACATGTTCTCTTCTTGTAGTCATGAGTGGAAGCTTCATCATTTCTTGAGCTGGATCGTGAAGACTTTCTGAAGCCCTTCTTCTTAGTGAACTTCTGGAACTTCTTCACAAGCATAGCAAGTTCCTTTCCAATGTCTTCAGGATCATCAGAACTGCAGTCAGATTCTTCTTCAGATGAGGAAACAGCTTTTGCCTTCAAAGCACGAGTTCGGCCGTAGTTGGGACCATAGATATCTCTTTTCTCAGATAGCTGGAACTCATGTGTGTTGAGCCTCTCAAGTATATCAGACGGATCGAGTGTCTTGAAGTCAGGGGGTTCTTGTATCATCAGGGCAAGGGTGTCGAACGAGCTGTCAAGTGATCTCAGTAGTGTCTTGACGATTTCATGCTTGGTGATCTCAGTGGCGTCGAGAGCACGAAGCTCATTTGTGATGTCAGTGAGGCGATCAAACGTGAGCTGGACATTCTCATTGTCGTTTCTCTTGAAGCGGTTGAAGAGGTTGCGAAGAACACTGATCCTTTGATCTCTCTGGGTTGAGACGCCTTCGTTGACCTTGGAGAGCCAGTCCTAGACTACCTTTGACGTTTCCAGAGCACTCACACGGCCATACTGTCCTTTGGTCAGATGACCACAGATGATGTTCTTGGCAGTAGAATCCAGTTGAATGAACTTCTTGACATCAGCAGGGGTGACACCTTCACCATTCTTGGGAACGCCATTCTTGATGACATACCAGAGGTCGACATCAATGGCTTCAAGATGCATGCGCATCTTATTCTTCCAGTAGGGATATTCAGTTCCATCGAAGACGGGGCAAGCAGCGGAGACTTTGATTATCCCTGCAGTCGACATAGCTAAAACTCCAGGTGGTAAAACCGAATCACACATAACAAGGGAGTACCTTTCTCTGATACCAATTGAAAGTGCTAGTTATCGACTAGAGGGGGGGGGAGGGTGAATAGGCGATTTTTATGAACGTCTTCAAAACATGAGAGATTCGAAGACAAACAATAGAAATGAACCTATTGATATGTAGCGGAAGGTAGACTACACCAAGCAAGCCATAGTCAAGTATGCAATGAAGTGAAAGCACGAAGACTAATAGCAGCTAGGTAGTAAAGATCAGGATGGGAGATAGTATGAAGCCAAACAATGATAGTAGTCACACAATGAAGTCAAACAAGTAGTGCAAGTAGGCAATGACTTCACAAAGACAAACTGTAAGTAAAGAGAGGGAGAGGATATAACCAGTCACTTGGTGAGGACACATGATTTGTTGTACCAGTTCCAGTTGCTGTGACAACAATACGTCTGGTTAGGGAGGCTGAGATTCAACTCAGAAGACCACGTCTTCACCTTATTCCCCTTGAGCTAAGGACACCCAGTCCTCGCCCAATCACTCTGGCAAGTCTTCAAGGTAGACCTCCAAACCTTCACAGACTTCGTTCACCGGCGATCCACAATGACTCTTGGATGCTCAGAACGCGACGCCTAACCGGCTGGAGGATTCATAGTCCTCAAGTGTAACAAGTCTTCAGGTCACGTGGATAGAAAGACTTCAGTGATGCCTAACACTCTTTGGCTCTGGGTGTTTGGGCTTTGTCCTCACAAGGATTTCTCTCTCTCAAAAGCTTCGGAGGTGGGTTGCTCTCAAACGACAAAAGCCGTGCACTAACTCTGAGCAGCTACCAATTTATGGTGTAGGGGGTGGGCTATTTATAGCCACTAGGCAACCCGACCTGATTTGTCCGAAATGACCCTGGGTCACTAAGGAACTGACACGTGTTCCAACGGTTAGATTTCAAACACACGCGGCAGCTTGACTTGGGCTACAAGTAAAGCTGACTCATCCAGCTCTGGATAAGATTTGCTCTCATTGTCTTCGCTCGAAGACATAGGATTTGGTTGAGCATCACTTCAGTCACTCTGACTTTGTTCACTGGGACCCCACTTAACAGTACGGTGGTTCCTACGACTCAACAAAGAAGAAAAGGAAACAACGAAACAACTAAGTCTTCGCGCTCCATAGTCTTCACGCAATGCCTTCTCTTGTCATAGTCTTCAATGTGAATATCTTCACATACCACCATTGTCTTCAATGTCTTCATACATTTTTAGGGGTCATCTCTGGTAGGTAAACCAAATCAATGAGGGACTACTACCTGTGTTATCCTGCAATTCTCACAAACACATTAGTCCCTCAACCAGGTTTGTCGTCAATACTCCAAAACCAACTAGGGGTGGCACTAGATGCACTTACACTAACAAAGTAATCATGTCTTCTCAAAATAACATGGCCAAAGAAAGTTATCGCTACAAAATCATAAAGTCTGGCTATGCTCTATCTTCACAACACAAAATATTTAAATCATGCACAACCCCAATGACAAGCCAAGCAATTGTTTCATACTTTTGGTGTTCTCAAACTTTTTCAATCTTCACGCAATACATGAGCGTGAGCCATGGACATAGCACTATAGGTGGAATAGAACGGTGGTTGTGGAGAAGACAAAAAGGAGAAGATAGTCTCACATCAACTAGGCGTATCAACGGGCTATGGAAATGCCCATCAATAGATATCAATGTGAGTGAGTAGGGATTGACATGCAACGGATGCACTAGAGCTATTAGTGTATGAAAGCTCAACAAAAGAAACTAAGTGGGTGTGCATCCAACTCGCTTGCTCATGAAGACCTAGGGCATTTTGAGGAAGCCCATCATTGGAATATACAAGCCAAGTTCTATAATGAAAATTTCCCACTAGTATATGAAAGTGACAACATAGGAGACTCTCTATCATGAAGATCATGGTGCTACTTTGAAGCACAAGTGTGGTAAAAGGATAGTAACATTGTACCTTCTCTCTTTTTCTCTCATTTTTTTATTTGGGCCTTTTCTCTTTTTTTATGGCCTCTTTTTTCTTTTTTTCTTTTATTTTCTTTTATTTTTTGTCTGGAGTCTCATCCCGACTTGTGGGGGAATCATAGTCTCCATCATCCTTTCCTCACTGGGACAATGCTCTAATAATGATGATCATCACACTTTTATTTTCTTACAACTCAAGAATTACAACTCAAACTTAGAACAACAATATGACTCTATCTGAATGCCTCCGGCGGAATACCGAGATATGCAATGAATCAAGAGTGACATGTATGAAAGAATTATGAACGGTGGCTTTGCCACAAATACGATGTCAACTACATGATCATGCAAAGCAATATGACAATGATGGAGCGTGTCATAATAAATGGAACGGTGGTAAGTTGCATGGCAATATATCTTGGAATGGCTATGAAATGCCATGATAGGTAGGTATGGTGGCTGTTTTGAGGAAGGTATATGGTGGGTGTATGATACCGGCGAAAGGTGCGCGGTATTAGAGAGGCTAGCAATGGTGGAAAGGTGGGAGTGCGTATAATCCATGGACTCAACATTAGTCATAAAGAACTCACATACTTATTGCAAAAATCTATTAGTTATCAAAACAAAGTACTACGCGCATGCTCCTAGGGGGATAGATTGGTAGGAAAAGACCATCGCTCGTCCCCGACCGCCACTCATAAGGAAGACAATCAATAAATAAATCATGCTCCGACTTCATCACATAACGGTTCACCATACGTGCATGCTACGGGAATCACTAACTTTAACACAAGTATTTCTCAAATTCATAACCACTCAACTAGCATGACTCTAATATCACCATCTTCATATCTCAAAACAATTATCAAGTATCAAACTTCTCATAGTATTCAATGCACTTTTTATGATAGTTTTTATTATACCTATCTTGGATGCCTATCATATTAGGACTAGTTTCATAACCAAAGAAATTTACCATGCTGTTTAGGACTCTCAAAAGAATATAAGTGAAGCATGAGAGTTCATCTATTTCTTCAAAATAAAACCGCCGCCGTGCTCTAAAAGATATAAGTGAAGCACTAGAGCAAACGACAAACTACTCCGAAAGATATAAGTGAAGATCAATGAGTAGTTGAATAATTATGCAACTATGCGAAGACTCTCTAACATTTAAAAATTTCAGATCTTGGTATTTTATTCAAACAGCAAGCAAAACAAAAGAAAATAAAATGACGCTCCAAGCAAAACACATATCATGTGGTGAATAAAAATATAGCTCCAAGTAAAGTTACCGATGAACGAAGACGAAAGAGGGGATGCCTTCCGGGGCATCCCCAAGCATAGACGCTTGTTTATCCTTGAATATTACTTTGGGGTGCCTTGGGCATCCCCAATCTTAGGCTCTTGCCACTCCTTATTCCATAGTCCATCGAATCTTTACCCAAAACTTGAAAACTTCACAACACAAAACTTAACAGAAAATCTCGTGAGCTCCGTTAGCGAAAGAAAACAAAACACCACTTCAAGGTACTGTAATGAACTCATTCTTTATTTGTATTGGTGTTAAAGCTACTGTATTCCAACTTCTATATGGTTTATAAACTATTTTACTAGCCATAAATTCATCAAAATAAGCAAACAACACACGAAAAACAGAATCTGTCAAAAACAGAACAGTCTGTAGTAATCTGTAACTAACGCAAACTTCTGGAACTCAAAACATTCTACAAAAATAGGAAGACCTAGATAATTTGATTATTGATCTTATACAATTGGAATCAGTATTTTATCACGTCCTGGTGACTTTAAACAATTGTTTTCGTGAACAGAAAGTTTCTGGAATTTTCAGCAAGATCAAATAACTATCATCCAAGAAGATCCTATAGGTCTTACTTGGCACAAACACTAATTAAAACATAAAACTACATCTAACCAGAGGATAGATGATTTATTTATTACTAAACAGAACCAAAAAGCAAAGAACAAAAATAAAATTGGGTTGCCTCCCAACAAGCGCTAACGTTTAACGCCCCTAGCTAGGCATGATGATTTCAATGATGCTCGCATAAAAGATAAGAATTGAAACATAAAAAGAGCATCATGAAGAATATGACTAGCACATTTAAGTCTAACCCTCTTCCTATGCATAGGGATTTTGTGAACAAACAACTTATGGTAACAAAAATCAACTAGCATAGGAAGGCAAAACAAGCATAACTTTAAAACTTTAAGCACATAGAGAGGAAACTTGATATTATTGCAATTCCTACAAGCATATATTCCTCCCTCATAATAATTTTCAGTAGCATTATGAATGAATTCAACAATATAACCATCACATAAAGCATTATTTTCATGATGCACAAGCATATAAATTTTACTACTCTCCACATAAGCAAATTTATTCTCATGAATAGTAGTGGGAGCAAACTCAACGAAATAACTATCATGTGAAGCATAATCCAATTGAAAATTCAAATCATGATGACAAGTTTCATGGTTATCTTTATTCTTTATAACATACGTGTCATCACAATAATCATCATAAATAGGAGGCATGCTTTTATCATAATAAATTTGCTCATCAAAACTTGGGGGACTAAAAATATCATCTTCAGCAAACATAGCATCCCCAAGCTTGTGGCTTTGCATATCATTAGCATCATGCGTATTCAAAGAATTCATACTAACAACATTGCAATCATTCTCATCATTCACATATATTATGCCAAGCATTCTATGTAATTCTTCTTCTAGTACTTGAGCACAATTTTCCTTCCCATCATTTTCACGAAAGACATTAAAAAGATGAAGCATATGAGGCAATCTTAATTCCATTTTTATGTAGTTTTCTTTTGTAAACTAAACTAGTGATAAAACAAGAAACAAAAAGATTCGATTGCAAGATCTAAAGATATACCTTCAAGCACTCACCTCCCCGGCAACGGCGCCAGAAAAGATCTTGATGTCTACTACGCAACCTTCTCCTTGTAGACGTTGTTGGGCCTCCAAGTGCAGAGGTTTGTAGGACAGTAGCAAATTTCCCTCAAGTGGATGACCTAAGGTTTATCAATCCGTGGGAGGCGTAGGATGAAGATGGTCTCTCTCAAGCAACCCTGCTACCAAATAACAAAGAGTCTCCTGTGTCCCCAACACACCCAATACAATGGTAAATTGTATAGGTGCACTAGTTCGGCGAAGAGATGGTGATACAAGTGCAATATGGATGGTAGATAAAGGTTTTTGTAATCTGAAAATATAAAAACAGCAAGGTAACTAATGATAAAAGTGAGCACAAACGGTATTGCAATGCTAGGAAACAAGGCCTAGGGTTCATACTTTCACTAGTGCAAGTTCTCTCAACAATAATAACATAATTGGATCATATAAATATCCCTCAACATGCAACAAAGAGTCACTCCAAAGTCACTAATAGCGGAGAACAAAAGAAGAGATTATTGTAGGGTACGAAACCACCTCAAAGTTATTCTTTTTGATCAATCCATTGGGCTATTCTTATAAGTGTCACAAACAGCCCTAGAGTTCGTAGTAAAATAACACCTTAAGACACACATCAACCAAAACCCTAATGTCACCTAGATACTCCAATGTCACCTCAAGTATCCGTGGGTATGATTATACGATATGCATCACACAATCTCAGATTCATCTATTCAATCCAACACAAAGTACTTCAAAGAGTGCCCCAAAGTTTCTACCGGAGAGTCAAGACGAAAACGTGTGCCAACCCCTATGCATAGGTTCATGGGCGGAACCCGCAAGTTGATCACCAAAACATACATCAAGTGAATCAATAGAATACCCCATTGTCACCACGGGTATCCCACGCAAGACATACATCAAGTGTTCTCAAATCCTTAAAGACTCAATCCGATAAGATAACTTCAAAGGGGAAACTCAATCGATTACAAGAGAGTAGAGGGGGGAAAACATCATAAGATCCAACTACAATAGCAAAGCTCGCGATACATCAAGATCGTATCACCTCAAGAACACGAGAGACAGAGAGAGATCAAACACATAGCTACTGGTACATACCCTCAGCCCCGAGGGTGAACTACTCCCTCCTCGTCATGGAGAGCGCCGGGATGATGAAGATGGCCACCGGTGAGGGATTCCCCCTCCGGCAGGGTGCCGGAACAGGTCCCGATTGGTTTTTGGTGGCTACAGAGGCTTGCGCCGGCGGAACTCCCGATCTATTATGTTCCTCGAAGGTTTTAGGGTATATTGGTATATATAGGAGGAAGAAATACACCAGGGGAGCCACGAGGTGCCCATGAGGGTGGAGGGCGCGCCCCCTGCCTCGTGCCTTCCTCGTTGCTTCCTTTACGTACACTCCAAGTCTTCTGGATTGCTTCCGTTCCAAAAAAACTCTCCCGAAGGTTTCATTCCGTTTGGACTCCGTTTGATATTCCTTTTCTGCGAAACACTGAAACAAGGAGAAAAACAGAAACTGGCACTGGGCTCTGGGTTAATAAGTTAGTCCCAAAAATAATATAAAAGTGTATAATAAAGCCCATAAACATCCAAAACAGATAATATAATAGCATGGAGCAATCAAAAATTATAGATACGTTGGAGACGTATCATGCACTAACTCTGAGCAGCCACCAATTTATGGTCTAGGGCGTGGGCTATTTATAGCCTGGAGGCAACCCGACATGATATGTCCGAAATGACCCTAGGTCACTAAAGAACCGACACGTGTCCAACGGTCGGATTTCAAACACGCGCGGCAGCTTGGCTTGGGCTACAAGCAAAGGTGACTCACGCGACTCTGGATAAGATTTGCTCTCATTGTGTTCACTCAAAGGCATAGGATTTTGGTTGAGCATCACATCAGTCATTTTGACTTTGTTCACTTGGACCCCACTTAACAGTACGGTGGTTCCTATGACTCAATAAAGAAGAAAAGGAAACTAAGAAACAACTATGTCTTCGCACTCCATAATCTTCAAGTGAATGTCTTCACATGTCATTATCTTCATCGTGAATGTCTTCACGAACCACCATTGTCTTCAATGTCTTCACACATTTGTAGGGGTCATCTCTGGTAGGTAAACTGAATCAATAAGGGACTACTACCTGTGTTATCCTACAATTCTCACAAACACATTAGTCCCTCAACTAAGTTTGTCGTCAATACTCCAAAACCAACTAGGGGTGGCACTAGATGCACTTACAAATTCCTTACTTTTGTGCTTCAAATGATAGTCTCCTCAACACTCAATCTCTCCCTCACAGATTTGGCTTGGGTAGGAGAAGGATTGGAGTGGAAAGCAACTTGAAGAAGCTAGAAATCGAGGTTCAAATGGTAGGAATGAAATCTCTTGATCTCAATACATGAGCAAGTGGTTCTCTCTCAGAAAATGAATGGTGGAATCTGTGTTCGTTTTGATGGCTATCTTAGAGAGTAAGTGGTGGTGGAGGGGTATAAATACGCAACACCAAAAATCCAACCGTTACAAGCTTTTGACTAAACTCGATGGGACCAAAGTGATAATCTCGATGAGACCGACTAGTGCAAAAGACTTGAATATTAGCGTTTTTGGTGAGACCGATTATACCATCTCGATGGGCCCAACAGTCATAATTCTTTCGATGAGTGCTTTTCCTTCTTCAAGAGTTAGAGCCATGAATCGCCCACCTGCACTCAACTCAAGAGGAGACTTGGATTCATCGTTAATGCCATGATAGAACATATGGAGTATCACATATTCAGCAAAACCATGGTCAGGCAAAGATTCAGAAATTTAGAATATCTCTCCCAGGCTGCATACAAACTTTCTACCACTTCTTGAGCGAAGGAAGTAAGATTTTTTCATAGTTTGGTAATCTTGGAGGCAGGGAGGAGTTTAGCCATGAACCTATCTGCACATATTTTTCCAGTTGGTTATACTGCCATATGGCAATCGAGTGTACAAAATTGGTGCATCATCCTTGAGAGAAAACTTGAAGAGTCTCATTAAAATAAATTCTCAAGATGTATCTTTCATTTTAAAAGTCCCACATAAAGTATCAAAGCGTTGGGGAACATAGCATGCAATTTCAAAAAAATTCCTATGCTCACGCAAGATCTATCTAGGAGATGCATAGCAACGAGAGGGGGAGAGTGTGTCTACGTACCCTCGTAGACCAAAAGCGGAAGCGTTAGGTTCACGCGGTTGATGTAGTCGAACATCTTCGCGATCCAACCGATCAAGTACCGAACGTACGGCACCTTCGAGTTCAGCACACGTTCAGCTCGATGGCGTCCCTCGAACTCTTGATCCAGCAGAGGGTCGAGGGAGAGTTTCGTCAGCACGATGGCGTGGTGACGGTGATGGTGATGTGATCCGCGCAGGGCTTCGCCTAAGCACTACGTGAATATGACCGGAGGAGTAAACCGTGGAGAGAGACGCCGCACACGGCTTGAAACAATTGGTGTGTCTCCAAGGGGTGCCCTGCCCACGTATATAAAGGAGGAAGAGGGAGGAGGCCGGCCCTAGGGGGCGTGCCATGAGGGGGGGAGTCCTACTAGTACTCCCAATCCTAGTAGGATTCGGCCCCCCTTTATTCCTTCTCATGGAGGGGGAAAGAGGGAAGGGAGAGGGAAGAGGAGAAGGAAAGGGGGGCGCCCCCTCCCCTAGTCCAATCCGGACTCCCTATGGGAGGGGGGCGCGGCCACCCCTTGTGGGCTGCCTCCCCTCTCCCCTATGGCCCATGTAGGCCTAATACTTTCCCCGGGCGGTTCCGGTAACCCCTTGGTACTCCGATAAATATCCGAAACGTCCCAAAACCATTTCGGTGTCCAAATACTATCGTCCAATATATCAATCTTTACCTCTCGACCATTTCGAGACTCCTCGTCATGTCCGTGATCTCATCCGGGACTCCGAACAATCTTCGGTCACCAAAACACATAACTCATAATACAAATCGTCATCGAACATTAAGCGTGCGGACCCTATGGGTTCGAGAACTATGTAGACATGACCGAGACACATCTCCGATCAATAACCAACAGCGGAACCTTGATGCTCATATTGGTTCCTACATATTATATGAAGATCTTTATCGGTCAAACCGCAATGACAACATACGTCATTCCCTTTGTCATCGGTATGTTACTTGCCCGAGATTCGATCGTCAGTATCATCATACCTTGTTCAATCTCGTTACTGGCAAGTCTCTTTACTCGTTCCGTAATGCATCATCCCGTAACTAACTCATTATTCACATTGCTTGCAAGGCTTATCATGATGTGCATTACCGAGAGGGCCCAGAGATACCTCTCCGATACTCGGAGTGACAAATCCTAATCTCGATCTATGCCAACCTAACAAACACCTTTGGATATACCTGTAGAGCATCTTTATAATCACCCAGTTACGTTGTGACGTTTGATAGCACACAAGGTATTCCTCCGGTATCCGGGAGTTGCATAATCTCATAGTCAAAGGAATATGTATAAGTCATGAAGAACGCAATAGCAATAAAACTTAACAATCATCATGCCAAGCTAACGGATGGGTCTTGTCCATCACATCATTCTCCTAATGATGTGATTCCGTTCATCAAATGACAACTCATGTGTATGGTTAGGAAACTTAACCATCTTTGATTAACGAGCTAGTCTAGTAGAGGCTTACTAGGGACACTGTGTTTTGTCTATGTATCCACACATGTATCAAGTTTCCGGTTAATACAATTCTAGCATGAATAATAAACATTTTATCATGATATAAGGAAATATAAAATAACAACTTTATTATTGCCTCTAGGGCATATTTCCTTCACAAAGAACATAAGTTGTGTTTGAGGGTCCTCCTCTTCAGTCCCTGCAAAGGCATGCATTTTGACTTCCTTAATAAGATCACAGTCAATCGAATGCTCAGTTGCATAATTGGTAGGATAGACTATGGGAGATCTTGAGCCCAAGAACGGAGCACAATACTCTCTCACTGATTTATCTTATTGTCGAGTGATCGATATTTCTGCAAACAAAGTATTAAGCTCAGTAGTCGTACTTTTTTGTATTCTTCTAACGAAGCTTGTTACTCCTGAGGAAAACGAGAAATGTATTCAGGTAGATAAGTCTTCCCAGAACGAGTAGAGCAAATGTCACCAACATGAAGCATCATCTACAATAACAACGCCTGTAAAACAGTTATGAAACAAATAGTCTACACTTAGCTCCTCGGGAACAGTAGAAAATGCTTGATAACCTGCAAACCAAACGTGGTGGTGTAGCACTTTCACGTAAGTATCCCAAATAGTAATCGCCCCAACGAAGAGCAGAGGCGAATATTTATAAGTAGTGTTTCTGTCACACACAAGTTGTCACAGTTCTTACGTGAAGTAACTGCATGTGACTCTGCAAACGTTGCCAGTGTCCCAAGAGGCAAATGAACCAGAGTAGTAAATATGATGAGTTTGTGGTGGCAAGAGTAATAACACTTGAAAGTAAAGAACACAGATATAACGAAAAGTAGAGATGTTTTTCCTGCAATGGAGAAATTAGGCACGGAGAGAATTCAGTTCATGATATAAATACAGTGTGCCAGTGCGACAGTAATACCAGTTACCTTGTATCATGGATATAGTATTTGATTTATTTGTTCGGTTGGCAAATCACCCTAAGGTTATGGAACTCCTCCTCACAGGATTATATTCCATTCTATGGTCCTGCTTCACCATTGCCATAGAGTGGTCGTCTCCACAATTAAGGTCATTAGACCGAAACCAAGCATTAACTCCGGTCTTGAAAACCGATATAGTTCTAGGAACTATCGAGGGTTCGAATCCCTCTCTGTCATTTTGCTTATTGAATATGTTTGTTTCTTTCATTTTTTCAGCTTCCTCCAATGGCACCACTTGTACTCTCTGTCGGAATCTGTAGACATAGTCTCTGGGCGTCTTTAAAAACTGGTCAACATAGTTGTCACACACAAACCTGCGCAACGGTTTTGGAGTAAAAGAATTTCCTGCCTAGATTATATTCCATTCTATGGTCCTGCTCCGCCGTTGCCACAGAGTGGTCGTCTCCACAATTAAGGTCGTTGGACCAGAACCAAGTGATGCGGCTTGAACTACGTCGGTATTTCCCCAAAGAGGAAGGGATGATGCAGCACAGCTACAGTAGGTATTTCCCTCAGTGATGAGACCAAGGTTATCGAACCAGTAGGAGAACCACGCAACACTACGTAACGGTACCTGCACACAAAGAACAAATACTTGCAACCTGACGTAAAAGAGGGGTTGTTAATCCCTCCCGGATAAAAAGATAGATAAAATTGTAGTAGTTTGGATAAATAGATCTCGCGGGAACGCGAGATAAAATAAATAACAATAAATTGTAGCAAGGTATTTTTGGGTTTTTGGATTAATAAAACTGAAAACAAAAGCGAATAAAAATAGATCTTGAAGGCAAATATGATAAAAAGAGACCCGGGGGCGTAGATTTCACTAGTGGCTTCCTCGAGAAAAATAGCATACGGCGGGTAAACAAATTACTGTTGGGAAATTGATAGAACTTCAAATAATTATGAGGATATCCAGGCAATGATAATTATATAGGCATCACGTCCAAGATTAGTAGACCGACTCCTGCCTGCATCTACTACTATTACTCCACACATCGACCGCTATCCAGCATGCATCTGTTGGGGAACGTAGTATTTCAAAAATTTGCCTACGATCACGCAAGATCTATCTAGGAGAAGCATAACAACGAGCGGGGAGAGTGTGTCTACATACCCTCGTAGACCGAAAGCGGAAGCGTTTAGTAACGCGGTTGATGTAGTTGAACGTCTTCGCGATCCAACCGATCCAAGTACCGAACGTACGTCACCTCCGTGATCAGCACATGTTCAGCTCGGTGATGTCCCTTGAACTCTTGATCCAGTTGAGGCCGAGCGAGAGTTCAGTCAGCACGACGGCGTGGTGACCGTGATGATAAAGTTATCGGCGCAGGGCTTTGCCTAAGCACTACAACGATATGACCGAGGTGTGTAACTGTGGAGGGGGACATCACACACGGCTAAAAGATCAACTTGTGTGTCTATGGGGTGCCCCCTGGCCACGTATATAAAGGAGGGGAGGGAAGAGGTGGCCGGCCCAAGCGAGGCGCGCCAGGTGTGGTGAATCCTACTAGGACTCCCCAGTCCAAGTAGGATTCCCCTCCTCTTTCCTATTCCTAGTAGGAGAAGGAGGGAAGGAGGAGGAGGAGAGAAGGAAAGGGGGGCCGCCCCCCAAACCCTAGTCCAATTCGGTTTGGGCTAGGGGGGCGCGCACCACTCCCTGGCCGGCCTCCTCTCTTCCACCACTAGGCCCATGAGGCCCAATAACTTCCTGGGGGGGGGGGTTCCGATAACCCCCGGTACTCCGAAACTCATCCGAAACGACCCGAACCATTCCGGTGTCTGAATGTAACCTTCCAATATATGAATCTTTATGTCTCGACCATTTCGAGACTCCTCGTCATGTCCGTGATCTCATCCGGGACTCCTAACAAACTTCCGTACATCAAATCACATAACTCATAATACAAATCATCATCGAATGTTAAGTGTGCGGACCCTACGGGTTCGAAAACTATGTAGACATGACCGAGACACATCTCCGATCAATAACCAACAGCGGAACCTGGATGCTCATATTGGTTCCTACATATTCTATGAAGATCTTTCTCGGTCAAACCGCATAACAAGATACGTTGTTCCCTTTGTCATCAGTAGGTTACTTGCCCGAGATTCGATCGTCGGTATCATCATACCTAGTTCAATCTCGTTATCGGCAAGTCTCTTTACTCATTCTGTAATGCATCATCCCGCAACTAACTCATTAGTAACATTGCTTGCAAGGCTTATAGTGATCTGCATTACCGAGAGGGCCCAGAGATACCTCTCCGATACACGGAGTGACAAATCCTAATCTTGATCTATGCCAACTCAACAAACACCATCGGAGACACCTGTAGAGCATCTTTATAATCACCCAGTTATGTTGTGACGTTTGATAGCACACTAAGTGTTCCTCCGGTATTCGGGAGTTGCATAATCTCATAATCAGAGGAACATGTATAAGTCATGAAGAAAGCAATAGCAATAAACTAAACGATCATAGTGCTAAGCTAACGGATGGGTCTTGTCCATCACATCATTCTATAATGATGTGATCCCGTTCATCAAATGACAACACATGTCTATGGCTAGGAAACTTAACCATCTTTGATTAACGAGCTAGTCAAGTAGAGGCATACTAGGGACACTCTGTTTGTCTATGTATTCACACATGTACTAAGTTTCCGGTTAATACAATTCTAGCATGAATAATAAACATTTATCATGATATAAGGAAATATAAATAACAACTTCATTATTGCCTCTAGGGCATATTTCCTTCAGTCTCCCAGTTGCACTAGAGTCAGTAATCTAGATTACATAGTAATGATTCTAACACCCATGGAGTCTTGGTGTTGATCATGTTTTGCTCGTGAGAGAGGCTTAGTCAACGGGTCTGCAACATTCAGATCCATATGTATTTTCCAAACTTCTATGTCTCCCTCCTTGACTAGATCGCAGATGGAATTGAAGCGTCTCTTGATGTGCTTGGTTCTCTTGTGAAATCTGGATTCCTTCGCCAAGGCAATTGCTCCAGTATTGTCACAAAAGATTTTCATTGGACCCGATGCACTAGGTATTACACCTAGATTGGATATGAACTCCTTCATCCAGACTCCTTCATTTGCTGCTTCCGAAGCAGCTATGTACTCCGCTTCACACGTAGATCCCGCCACGACGCTCTGTTTGGAACAGCACCAACTGACAGCTCCACCATTCAATATAAATACGTATGCGGTTTGTGACTTAGAGTCATCCGGATCAGTGTTAAAGCTTGCATCGACGTAACCATTTACGACGAGCTCTTTATCACCTCCATAAACGAGAAACATATCCTTAGTCCTTTTCAGGTATTTCAGGATGTTCTTGACCGCTGTCCAGTGATCCACTCCTGGATTACTTGGTACCTCCCTACTATACTTATAGCAAGGCACACATTAGGTCTGGTACATAATATTGCATACATGATAGAACCTATGGCTGAAGCATAGGGAATGACTTTCATTTTCTCTCTATCTTCTGCAGTGGTCGGGCATTGAGTCTCACTCAACTTCACACCTTGTAACACAGGCAAGAACCCTTTCTTTGACTGATCCATTTTGAACTTCTTCAAAATCTTGTGAAGGTATGTGCTTTGTGAAAGTCCAATTAAGTGTCTTGATCTATCTCTATAGATCTTGATGCCCAATATGTAAGCAGCTTCACCGAGGTCTTTCATTGAAAAATTCTTATTCAAGTATCCTTTTATGCTATTCAGAAATTCAGTATAATTTCCAATCAACAATATGTCATCCACATATAATATTAGAAATGCTACAGAGCTCCCACTCACTTTCTTGTAAATACAGGCTTCTCCAAAAGTCTGTATAAAACCATATGCTTTCATC
This sequence comes from Triticum aestivum, assembly GCF_018294505.1. Lineage (NCBI taxonomy): Eukaryota > Viridiplantae > Streptophyta > Magnoliopsida > Poales > Poaceae > Triticum > Triticum aestivum. Next base: position 35,102,800 of record NC_057799.1, read on the forward strand.
ACACTATCAAAACCTATATTCCAACTCCGAGAGGCTTGCACCAGTCCATAAATGGATCGCTGGAGCTTGCACACTTTGTTAGCACCTTTAGGATCGACAAAACCTTCTGGTTGCATCATATACAACTCTTCTTTAAGAAATCCATTAAGGAATGCAGTTTTGACATCCATTTGCCAAATTTCATAATCATAAAATGCGGCAATTGCTAACATGATTCGGACAGACTTGAGCATCGCTACGGGTGAGAAGGTCTCATCGTAGTCAACTCCTTGAACTTGTCAAAAACCTTTCTCAACAAGTCGAGCTTTGTAGATAGTAACATTACCGCCATCGTCAGTCTTCTTCTTGAAGATCCATTTATTCTCTATGGCTTGCCGATCATCGGGCAAGTCAACCAAAGTCCACACTTTGTTCTCATACATGGATCCCATCTCAGATTTCATGGCCTCAAGCCATTTCGCGGAATCTGGGCTCATCATCGCTTCCTCATAGTTCGTAGGTTCGTCATGGCCTAGTAACATGACGTCCAGAACAGGATTACCGTACCACTCTGGTGCGGATCGTACTCTGGTTGACCTACGAGGTTCAGTAATAACTTGATCTGAAGTTTCATGATCATCATCATTAGCTTCCTCACTGATTGCTGTAGGAATCACTGGAACTGATTTCTGTGATGTACTAATTTCCAATTCGGGAGAAGGTATAATTACCTCATCAAGTTCTACTTTCCTCCCAGTCACTTCTTTCGAGAGAAACTCCTTCTCTAGAAAGGATCCATTCTTAGCAACGAATATCTTGCCTTCGGATCTGTGATAGAAGGTGTACCCAATAGTTTCCTTTGGGTATCCTATGAAGACACATTTCTCCAATTTGGGTTCGAGCTTATCAGGTTGAAGCTTTTTCACATAAGCATTGCAGCCCCAAACTTTAAGAAACGACAACTTCGGTTTCTTGCCAAACCACAGTTCATATGCTGTCGTTGATGTCTACTACGCAACCTTCTTCTTGTAGACGTTGTTGGGCCTCCAAGTGCAGAGGTTTGTAGGACAGTAGCAAATTTCCCTCAAGTGGATGACCTAAGGTTTATCAATCCGTGGGAGGCGTAGGTTGAATATGGTCTCTCTCAAGCAACCCTGCTACCAAATAACAAAGAGTCTCCTATGTCCCCAACACACCCAATACAATGGTAAATTGTATAGGTGCACTAGTTCGGCGAAGAGATGGTGATACAAGTGCAATATGGATGCTAGATAAAGGTTTTTGTAATCTGAAAATATAAAAACAGCAAGGTAACTATTGATAAAAATGAGCGTAAATGGTATTGCAATGCTAGGAAACAAGGCCTAGGGTTCATACTTTCACTAGTGCAAGTTCTCTCAACAATAATAACATAATTGGATCATATAACTATCCCTCAACATGCAACAAAGAGTCACTCCAAAGTCACTAATAGAGGAGAACAAATGAAGAGATTATGGTAGGGTACGAAACCACCTCAAAGTTATTATTTCCAATCAATCCGTTGGGCTATTCCTATAAGTGTCACAAACAGCCCTAGAGTTCGTAGTAAAATAACACCTTAAGACACACATCAACCAAAACCCTAATGTCACCTAGATACTCCAATGTCACCTCAAGTATCCGTGGGCATGATTATACGATATGCATCACACAATCTCAGATTCATCTATTCAACCAACACATAGAACCTCAAAGAGTGCCCCAAAGTTTCTACCGGAGAGTCAAGACGAAAACGTGTGCCAACCCCTATGCATAGGTTCATGGGCGGAACCCGCAAGTTGATCACCAAAACATACATCAAGTGGATCAATAGAATACCCCATTGTCACCACGGGTATCCCACGCAAGACATACATCAAGTGTTCTCAAATCATTAGAAGACTCAATCCGATAAGATAACTTCAAAGGGGAAACTCAATCCATTACAAGAGAGTAGAGGGGGAGGAGCATCATAAGATCCAACTAAAATAGCAAAGCTCGCGATACATCAAGATCGTATCACCTCAAGAACACGAGAGAGAGAGAGATAAAACACATAGCTACTGGTACATACCCTCAGCCCCGAGGGTGAACTACTCCCTCCTCGTCATGGAGAGCGCCGGGATGATGAAGATGGCCACTGGTGAGGGATCCCCCCACCGGCAGGGTGCCGGAACAGGGTCCCGATTGGTTTTTGGTGGCTACAGAGGCTTGCGGCAGCGGAACTCCCGATCTATTCTGTTCCCTGAAAGTTTTAGGGTATATTGGTATATATAGGAGGAAGAAATACGCCAGGGGAGCCACGAGGGGCCCACGAGGGTGGAGGGCGCGCCCCCCTGCCTCGTGCCTTCCTCGTTGATTCCCTGACGTGCACTCCAAGTTCCCTGGATTGCTTCCGTTCCAAAAATAACTTTCCCGAAGGTTTCATTCCGTTTGGACTCCGTTTGATATTCCTTTTCTGCGAAACACTGAAACAAGGGAAAAACAAAATCTGGCACTGGGCTCTGGGTTAATAAGTTAGTCCCAAAAATAATATAAAAGTGCATAATAAAGCCCATAAACATCCAAAACAGATAATATAATAGCATGGAACAATCAAAAATTATAGATACGTTGGAGACGTATCAGCATCCCCAAGCTTAATTCCTACTCGTCCTCGAGTAGGTAAATGATAAAAACAAATTTTTTGATGTGGAATGCTACTTAGCATAATTTCAATGTAATTCTTCTTAATTGTGGTATGAATATTCAGATCTGAAAGATTCAAGATAAAAGTTCATATTGAAATAAAAGTAATAATACTTCAAGCATACTAACTAAGCAATTATGTCCTCTCAAAATAACATGGACAAAGAAAGTTCATCCCTACAAAATCATATAGTTTAGTCATGCTCCATTTTCGCCACACAAGAATGCTCTCATCATGCACAACCCGATGACAAGCCAAGCAATTGTTTCATACTTTAGTAATCTCAAACTTTTCAACCTTCACGCAATACATGAGCGTGAGCCATGGATACAACACTATGGGTGGAATAGAATATAATGATGGGGGTTATGTGGAGAACACAAAAGGGAGAAAGTCTCACATCAACGAGGCTAATCAATGAGCTATGGAGATGCCCATCGATTGATGTTAATGCAAGGAGTAGGAATTGCCATGCAACGGATGCACTAGAGCTATAAATATATGAAAGCTCAACAAAAGAAACTAAGTGGGTGTGCATCCAACTTGCTTGCTCACGAAGACCTAGGGCACTTGAGGAGGCCCATTGTTGGAATATACAAGCCAAGTTCTATAATGAAAAATTCCCACTAGTATATGAAAGTGACAAAACTAGAGATTCTCTATCATGAAGATTATGGTGCTACTTTGAAGCACAAGTGTGGTAAAAGGATAGTAACATTGTCCCTTCTCTCTTTTTCTCTCATTTTTTTGGGCCTTCTCTTTTTTATGGCCTTTCTCTCCTTTTTTTATTCCTCACTTGGGACAATGCTCTAGAAAATGATGATCATCACACTTCTATTTCTTTACAACTCAATGATTACAACTCCATACTAGAACAAAGTATGACTCTATATGAATGCCTCCGGCGGTGTACCGGGATATGCAATGAACCAAGAGTGACATGTATGAAAGAATTATGAATGGTGGCTTTGCCACAAATACTATGTCAACTACATGATCATGCAAAGCAATATGACAATGATGAATGTGTCATGATAAACTGAATGGTGGAAAGTTGCATGGCAATATCTCGGAATGGCTATGGAAATTCCATAATAGGTAGGTATGGTGGCTGTTTTGAGGAAGATATAAGGAGGTTTATGTGTGAAAGAGCGTATCATATCACGGGGTTTGGATGCACCGGCGAAGTTTGCACCAACTCTCAATGTGAGAAAGGGAAATGCATGGTACCGAAGAGGCTAGCAATGATGGAAGGGTAAGAGTGCATATAATCCATGGACTCAACATTAGTCATAAAGAACTCACATACTTATTGTAAAAATCTACAAGTCATCAAAAACCAAGCACTACGCGCATGCTCCTAGGGGGATAGATTGGTAGGAAAAGACCATCGCTCGTCCCCGACCGCCACTCATAAGCAGGACAATCAAAGAACACCTCATGTTTCAAATTTGTTACATAACGTTTACCATACGTGCATGCTACGGGACTTGCAAACTTCAACACAAGTATTTCTCAAATTCACAACTACTCAACTAGCACAACTTTAGTATCACTACCTCCATATCTCAAAACAATCATCAAGCATCAAACTTCTCTTAGTATTCAACACACTCATAAGAAAGTTTTTACTAGTCTTGAATACCTAGCATATTAGGATTAAGCAAATTACCATGCTGTTTAAGACTCTCAAAATAATATAAGTGATGCACGAGAGTTCATCTATTTCTTCAAAATAAATCCACCGCCGTACTCTAAAAGATATAAGTGAAGCACTAGAGCAAACAACAAACTACTCCAAAAGATATGAGTGAAGATCAATGAGTAGTTGCATAATTATGTAACTATGTGAAGACTCTCTAACATTTAAGAATTTCAGATCTTGGTACTCTATTCAAACAGCAAGCAAAACAAACGAAAATAAAATGACGCTCCAAGCAAAACACATATCATGTGGTGAATAAAAATATAGCTCCAAGTAAAGTTACCGATGAACGAAGACGAGAGAGGGGATGCCTTCCGGGGCATCCCCAAGCTTAGATGCTTGGTTATCCTTGAATATTACCTTGGGGTGCCTTGGGCATCCCCAAGCTTAGGCTCTTGCCACTCCTTATTCCATAGTCAATCGAATCTTTACCCAAAACTTGAAAACTTCACAACACAAAACTTAACAGAAAACTCGTAAGCTCTGTTAGCGAAAGAAAACAAAACACCACTTCAAGGTACTGTAATGAACTCATTATTTATTTATATTGGTGTTAAACCTACTGTATTCCAACTTCTCTATGGTTTGTAAACTATTTTACTAGTCATAGATTCATCAAAATAAGCAAACAACACACGAAAAACAGAATCTGTCAAAAACAGAACAGTCTGTAGTAATCTGTAACTAACGCAAACTTCTGGAACTCCCAAAATTCTACTAAAATAGGACGTCCTAGAAAATTTGTTTATTGATCTGCTGCAATTGGAATCAGTATTTTATCACGTTCTGGTGATTTTAAACAATTGTTTTCGTGAACAGAAATTTTCTGGAATTTTCAGCAAGATCAGATAACTATCATCCAAGAAGATCCTATAGGCCTTACTTGGCACAAACACTAATTAAACCACATCTAAACATAAGCTAGATGGATTATTTATTCCTAAACAGAACCAAAAATCAAGAAACTAAAATAAAATTGGGTTGCCTCCCAATAAGCGCTATCGTTTAACACCCCTAGCTAGGCATGATGATTTCAATGATGCTCGCAAAAAGATAAGGATTGAAACGTAAAGAGAGCATCATGAAGAATATCACTAGAACATTTAAGTCTAACCCACTTCCTATGCATAGGTATTTTGTGAGCAAACAACTTATGGGAACAATAATCAACTAGCATAGGAAGGCAAAACAAGCATAATTTCAAAACTTTAAGCACATAGAGAGGAAACTTGATATTATTGCAATATGTAAGAACACATGTTCCTCTCTCATAATAATCTTCAGTAGCATCATGAATGAATTCAACAATATAAATAGCACCTAAAGCATTCTTTTCATGATCTACAAGCATATAAATTTTACTACTCTCCACATAAGCAAATTTCTTCTCATCAATAGTAGTGGGAGCAAACTCAACAAAATAACTATCATGTGAAGCATAATCCAATTGAAAATTAAAATCATGATGACAACTTTCATGGTTATTTTTATTTCTTATAGCATACGTGTCATCACAATAGTCATCATAAATAGGAGGCATGCTTTCATCATAATAAATTTTCTCATCAAAACTTGGGGGACTAAACATATCATCTTCATCAAACATAGCATCCCCAAGCTTGTGGCTTTGCATATCATTAGCATCATGGGTATTCAAAGAATTCATACTAACAACATTGCAATCATGCTCATCATTCACATATTTTATGCCAAGCATTCTATAGATTTCTTCTTCTAGCACTTGAGCACAATTTTCCTTTCCATCATACTCACGAAAGATACTAAAAAGGTGAAGCGTATGAGGCAAACTCAATTCCATTTTTTTTTTGTAATTTTCTTTCATAGACTAAACTAGTGATAAAACAAGAAACAAAAAGATTCGATTGCAAGATCTAAAGATATACCTTCAAGCACTCACCTCCCCGGCAACGGCGCTAGAAACTGCTTGATGTCTACTACGCAACCTTCTTCTTGTAGACGTTGTTGGGCCTCCAAGTGCAGAGGTTTGTAGGACAGTAGCAAATTTCCCTCAAGTGGATGACCTAAGGTTTATCAATCCGTGGGAGGCGTAGATTGAAGATGGTCTCTCTCAAACAACCCTGCAACCAAATAACAAAGAGTCTCTTGTGTCCCCAATACACCCAATACAATGGTAAATTGTATAGGTGCACTAGTTCGGCGAAGAGATGGTGATACAAGTGCAATATGGATGGTAGATATAGGTTTTTGTAATCTGAAAATATAAAAACAGCAAGGTAACTAATGATAAAAGTGAGCGTAAACGGTATTGCAATGCTAGGAAACAAGGCCTGGGGTTCATACTTTCACTAGTGCAAGTTCTCTCAACAATAATAACATAATTGGATCATATAACTATCCCTCAACATGAAACAAAGAGTCACTCCAAAGTCACTAATAGAGGAGAACAAATAAAGAGATTATGGTAGGGTACGAAACCACCTCAAAGTTATTCTTTCCGATCAATCCATTGGGCTATTCCTATAAGTGTCACAAACAGCCCTAGAGTTCGTAGTAAAATAACACCTTAAGACACACATCAACCAAAACCCTAATGTCACCTAGATACTCCAATGTCACCTCAAGTATCCGTGGGCATGATTATACGATATGCATCACACAATCTCAGATTCATCTATTCAACCAACACATAGAACCTCAAAGAGTGCCCCAAAGTTTCTACCGGAGAGTCAAGACGAAAACGTGTGCCAACCCCTATGCATAGGTTCATGGGCGGAACCCGCAAGTTGATCACCAAAACATACATCAAGTGGATCAATAGAATACCCCATTGTCACCACAGGTATCCCACGCAAGACATACATCAAGTGTTCTCAAATCATTAAAAGACTCAATCCGATAAGATAACTTCAAAGGGGAAACTCAATCCATTACAAGAGAGTAGAGGGGGAGGAGCATCATAAGATCCAACTAAAATAGCAAAGCTCGCGATACATCAAGATCGTATCACCTCTAGAACACGAGAGAGAGAGAGATCAAACACATAGCTACTGGTACATACCCTCAGCCCCGAGGGTGAACTACTCCCGCCTTGTCATGGAGAGCGCCGGGATGATGAAGATGGCCACCGGTGAGGGATCCCCTTTCCGGCAGGGTGCCGGAATAGGGTCCCGATTGGTTTTTGGTGGCTACAGAGGCTTGCGGCGGCGGAACTCCCGATCTATTCTGTTCCCTGAAGGTTTTAGGGTATATTGGTATATATAGGAGGAAGAAATATGTTAGGGGAGCCACGAGGGGCCCACGAGGGTGGAGGGCGTGCCCCCTGCCTCGTGCCTTCCTCGTTGATTCCCTGACGTGCACTCGAAGTCCCCTGGATTGCTTCTGTTCCAAAAATAACTTTCCCGAAGTTTCATTCCGTTTGGACTCCGTTTGATATTCCTTTTCCGCGAAACACTGCAACAAGGGAAAAACAGAAACTGGCACTGGGCTCTGGGTTAATAGGTTAGTCCCAAAAATAATATAAAAGTGCATAATAAAGCCCATAAACATCCAAAACAGATAATATAATAGCATGGAACAATCAAAATTTATAGATACGTTGGAGACGTATCAGTCGTCTCAACGGATTTAGATGGTGCCCTATTTAACGTGAATGCAGCCGTCTCTAAAGCTTAACCCTAAAACGATAGCGGTAAATCTGTAAGAGACATCATAGATCGCACCATATCTAATAAAGTACGGTTACGACGTTCGGACACACCATTTCGCTGTGGTGTTCCAGGTGGTGTGAGCTGCGAAACTATTCCGTACTGTTTCAAATGAAGACCAAACTCGTAACTCAAATATTCACCTTGATGATCAGATCGTAGAAATTTTATTTTCTTGTTACGATGATTTTCCACTTCACTCTGAAATCCTTTGAACTTTTCAAATGTTTCAGACTTATGTTTCATCAAGTAGATATACCCATATCTGCTCAAATCATCTGTGAAGATCAGAAAATAACGATACCCGCCATGAGCCTCAACACTCATCGGACCGCATACATCAGTATGTATTATTTCCAACAAGTCTGTTGCTCGCTCCATTGTTCCGGAGAACGGAGTCTTACTCATCTTGCCTATGAGGCATGGTTCGCAAGCATCAAGTGATTCATAATCAAGTGATTCCAAAAGCCCATCAGCATGGAGTTTCTTCAATATGACCTAAACGACAGTGCCACAAATAAGTTGCACTATCATTATTAAACTTATATCTTTTGGCTTCAATACTATGAATATGTGTATCACTACTATCGAGATTCAACAAAAATAGACCACTCATCAAGGGTGCATGGCCATAAAAGATACTACTCATATAAATAGAACAACCATTATTCTCTGATTTAAATGAATAACCGTCTCGCATCAAACAAGATCCAGATATAATGTTCATGCTTAACGCTGGCACCAAATAACAATTATTCAGGTCGAAAACTAATCCCGAAGGTAGATGTAGAGGTAGCGTGCCGACGGCGATCACATCGACTTTGGAATCATTTCCCACGCGCATCGTCACCTCATCCTTAGCCAATCTTCGCTTAATCCGTAGCCCCCGTTTCGAGTTGCAAATATGAGCAACAAAACCAGTATCAAATATCCAGGCGCTACTACGAGCATTAGTAAGGTACACATCAATAACATGTATATCAAATATACCTTTCACTTTGCCATCCTTCTTATCCGCCAAATACTTGGGGCAGTTCCGCTTCCAGTGACCAGTCCCTTTGTAGTAGAAGCACTCAGTCTCAGGCTTAGGTCAAGACTTGGGCTTCTTTACTTGAGCAGCAACTTGCTTGCTGTTCTTCTTGAAGCTTCCCTTCTTCCCTTTGCCCTTTTCCTTGAAACTAGTGGTCTTGTTAACCATCAACACTTGATGCTCCTTCTTGATTTCTACCTCTGTAGCCTTTAGCATCGCGAAGAGCTCGGGAATTGTCCATCCTTTGCATATTATAGTTCATCATGAAGCTTTTGTAGCTTGGTGGCAGTGATTGAAGAACTCTGTCAATGACACTATCAACAGGAAGATTAACTCCCAGTTGAGTCAAGTGATTGTGGTACCCAGACATTCTGAGTATGTGTTCACTGACAGAACTATTCTCCTCCATTTTGCAGCTGTAGAACTTATTGGAGACTTCATATCTCTCATTCCAGGCATTTGCTTGAAATATTAACTTCAACTCCTGGAACATCTCATATGCTCCATGACGTTCAAAACGTCGTTGAAGTCCCGGTTCTAAGGCGTAAAGCATGGCACACTGAACTATCGAGTAGTCATCAGCTTTGCTCTGCCAGACGTTCATAACGTCCAGTGTTGCTCCTGCAACGGGTCTTACACCTAGTGGTGCTTCCAGGACATAATTCTTCTGTGTAGCAATGAGGATAATCCTCAAGTTACGGACCCAGTCCGTGTAATTGCTACCATCATCTTTCAACTTAGCTTTCTCTAGGAACGCATTAAAATTCAAGGGAACGGTAGCACGGGCCATTGATCTACAACAACATAGACATGCAAAATACTATCAGGTACTAAGTTCATTATAAATTAAAGTTCAATTAATCATATTACTCAAGAACTCGCACTTAGATAGACATCCCTCTAGTCATCTAAGTGATCACGTGATCCATATCAACAAAACCATGTCCGATCATCACGTGAGATGGAGTAGTTTTCAGTGGTGAACATCACTATGTTGATCATATCTACTATATGATTCACGCTCGACCTTTCGGTCTCAGTGTTCCGAGGCCATATCTGCATATGTTAGGCTCGTCAAGTTTAACCCGAGTATTCCGCGTGTGCAAAACTGGCCTGCACCCGTTGTATGTGAACGTAGAGCTTATCACAACCGATCATCACGTGGTGTCTCGGCACGATGAACTGTTGCAACGGTGCATACTCAGGGAGAACACTTATACCTTGAAATTTAGTGAGAGATCATCTTATAATGCTACCGCCGAACTAAGCAAAATAAGATGCATAAAGGATAAACATCACATGCAATCAAATAAGTGATATGATATGTGTTGGGGAACGTAGTAATTTCACAAAATTTCCTACGCACACACAAGATCATGGTGATGCATAGCAACGAGAGGGGAGAGTGTGTCCACGTACCCTCGTAGACCGAAAGCGGAAGCGTTAGCACAACGCGGTTGATGTAGTCGTACGTCTTCATGATCCGACCGATCAAGTACCAAACGCGCGGCACCTCCGAGTTCAGCACACGTTCAATTCGATGACGTCCCTCGAACTCCGATCCAGCCGAGCTTTGAGGGAGAGTTCCGTCAGCACGACGGCGTGGTGACGATGATGATGTTCTACCGACGCAGGGCTTCGCCTAAGCACCGCTACGATATTATCGAGGTGGATTATGGTGGAGTGGGGCACCGCACACGGCTAAGAGATCAAGAGACCAATTGTTGTGTCTATGGGGTGCCCCCCTCCTCCGTATATAAAGGGGGGAGGAGGAGAGGGCCGGCCAAGGGGAGGAGGCGCGCCCAAGGGGGGCAATCCTACTCCAAGTAGGTTTTGCCCCCCTTTCCTATTCCAACTAGGAGAAGGGGGAAGGAGGAGGTGGAGAGAAGGAAGGAGAAGGGGGCCCGCCGCCCCCTTCCCTTTCCCAATTCGGATTGGGGCAAGGGGGGCATCGTGCCACCTCCTGGGCTCCCTCTCTCCTTTCCACTAAGGCCCAATAGCTTCCGGGGGGGGGGGGGGTTCCGGTAACCCCTGGTACTCCGATATATATCCGATAACCCCCGGAACCATTCCGGTGTCCGAATATAGTCGTCCAATATATCAATCTTCATGTCTCAACCATTTCGAGACTCCTCGTCATGTCCGTGATCACATCCAGGACTCCGAACAACCTTCGGTACATCAAAACACATAAACTCATAATATAACCATCATCGAACTTTAAGCGTGCGGACCCTACGGGTTCGAGAACTATGTAGACATGACCGAGACACGTCTCCAGTCAATAACCAATAGCGGAACCTGGATGCTCATATTGTCTCCCACATATTCTACGAAGATCTTTATCGGTCAAACCGCATAACAACATACGTTGTTCCCTTTGTCATCGGTATGTTACTTGCCCGAGATTCGATCATCGGTATCTCAATACCTAGTTCAATCTCGTTACCGGCAAGTCTCTTTACTCGTTTCGTAATACATCATCCCGCAACTAACTCATTAGTTGCAATGCTTGCAAGGCTTAAGTGATGTGCATTACCGAGTGGGCCCAGAGACACCTCTCCGTCAATCGGAGTGACAAATCCTAATCTCGAAATACGCCAACCCAACAAGTACCTTCGGAGACACCTGTAGAGCACCTTTATAATCACCCAGTTACGTTGTGACGTTTGGTAGCACACAAAGTGTTCCTCCGGTAAACGGGAGTTGCATAATCTCATAGTCATAGGAACATGTATAAGTCATGAAGAAAGCAATAGCAACATACTAAACGATCAAGTGCTAAGCTAACCGAATGGGTCAAGTCAATCACATCATTCTCTAATGATGTGATCCTGTTAACCAAATGACAACTCATGTCTATGGCTAGGAAACTTAACCATCTTTGATTAACGAGCCAGTCAAGTAGAGGCATACTAGTGACACTCTTGTTTGTCTATGTATTCACACATGTACTAAGTTTCCGGTTAATACAATTCTAGCATGAATAATAAAAATTTATCCTGAAATAAGGAAATAAATAATAACTTTATTATTGCCTCTAGGGCATATTTCCTTCAATATGGCCATCATCATCTTGTGACTTTGATCTCCATCTCCAAAGCACCATCATGATCACCATCGTCACCGGCTTGACACCTTGATCTCCATCGTTGCATCGTTGTCTCGCCAACTATTGCTTCTACGACTATCGCTACCTCTTAGTGATAAAGTAAAGCAATTACATGGCGATTGCATTTCATACAATAAAGTGACAACCATAAGGCTCCTGCCAGTTGCCGATAACTTTTACAAAACATGATCATCTCATACAACAATTTATATATCATCACTCTTGACCATATCACATCACAGCAAGCCCTGCAAAAACAAGTTAGACGTCCTCCACTTTGTTGTTGTAAGTTTTACGTGACTGCTACAGGATTCTAGCAAGAACCCTTCTTACCTACGCATCAAAACCACAACGATTTTTCGTCAAGTTTGCTGTTTTAACCTTCAACAAGGACCGGGCGTAGTCAAACTCGATTCAACTAAAGTTGGAGAAACAGACACCCGCCATCCACCTGTGTGCAAAGCACGTCGGTAGAACCAGTCTCATGAACGCGGTCATGTTCCGGGCCGCTTCATCCAACAATACCGCCGAATCAAAGTAAGACATTGCTGGTAAGCAGTATGGCTATTATCGCCCACAACTCTTTGTGTTCTACTCGTGCATATAACATCTTCGCGTAAACCTGGCTCGGATGCCACTGTTGGGGAACGTAGTATCAAAAATTTGCCTATGATCACGCAAGATCTATCTAGGAGAAGCATAGCAACGAGCGGGGAGAGTGTGTCTACATACCCTTGTAGACCAAAAGCGGAAGCGTTTAGTAACGTGGTTGATGTAGTCGAACATCTTCGCGATCCAACCGATCCAAGTACCGAACGTACGACACCTCCGTGATCAGCACACGTTCAGCTCGGTGACGTCCCTCGAACTCTTGATCCAGTTGAGGCCGAGGGAGAGTTCCGTCAGCACGACGGCGTGGTGATGGTGATGATGAAGTTACCGGCGCAGGGCTTCGCCTAAGCACTACGACGATATGACCGAGGTGTGTAACTGTGGAGGGGGCACCGCACACAACTAAAAGATCAACTTGTGTGTCTATGGGGTGCCCCCTGACCACGTATATAAAGGAGGGGAGGGAAGAGGTGGCCGTCCCAAGGGGGGCGCGCCAGGTGTGGGGAATCCTACTAGGACTCCCCAGTCCAAGTAGGATTCTCCTCCTCTTTCCTATTCCTAGTAGGAGAAGGAGGGAAGGAGGAGGAGGAGAGAAGGAAAGGGGGGCCGCCCCCCCAACCGTAGTCCAATTCGGTTTGGGCTAGGGCGGTGCGCACCACTCCCTGGCTGGCCTCCTCTCTTCCACCACTAGGCCCATGAGGCCCAATAACTTCCCAGGGGGGGAGGGGGGTTCCGGTAACCCCCGGTACTTCGAAACTCATCTGAAACGACCCGAACCATTCTGGTGTCCGAATGTAACCTTCCAATATATGAATCTTTATGTCGCGACCATTTCGAGACTCCTCGTCATGTCCGTGATCTCATACGGGATTCCGAACAAACTTCGGTAGATCAAATCACATAACTCATAATACAAATCGTCATCGAACGTTAAGCGTGCGGACCCTACGGGTTCGAGAACTATGTAGACATGACTGAGACACCTCTCCGGTCAATAACCAATAGCGGAACCTAGATGCTCATATTGGCTCCCACATATTCTACGGAGATATTTATCGGTCAAACCGCATAACAACATACGTTGTTCCCTTTGTCATCGTTATGTTACTTGCCCGAGATTCGATCGTCGGTATCATTGATACGTCTCCAACGTATCTATAATTTTTGATTGTTCCATGCTATTTTATTATCAATCTTGGATGTTTTATAATCATTTTATATTATTTTTTGGTACTAACCTATTGACATAGTGCCAAGTTCTAGTTGCCGTTTTTCCATGTTTTTTATATCGCAAGAAATCAATATCAAACGGAGTCCAAATGCCATGAAACTCCATGATGATTTTTTATGGGCCAGTAGGAAGCAGATGGGCCCTGGTTGCACCTGGGGGGAGTCCCGAGGAGGGGACAACCCACCAGGGTGCGCCAGGAGGCCCTGGCATGCCCTGGTGGGTTGTGCCCACCTCGGGTACCCCCCGGACCGCCTCGTTGCTCTATAAATACCCCAAAATACCAGAACCCTAGAAGCGTCGACAAAATATTCATCCAGCCGCCACAGAGTCCAGAACCACCATATCCAATCTAGACACCATCACGGAGGGGTTCACCACTTCCATTGGTGCCTCTCCGATGATGCGTGAATAGTTCTTTGTAGACCTTCGGGTCCGTAGTTAGTAGGTAGATGGCTTTCTCTCTCTCGCTGAATTCTCAACACAATGGTCTCTTAGAGATCCATATGATGTAACTCTTTTTTCGGTGTGTTTGTTGGGATCTGATGAACTCCGAGTTTATGATCAGATCTATCTTTTTATATCCATGAAAGTTATTTGAGTTTCTTTGATCTCTTATATGCATGATCTCTTATAGCCTCGTATTCCTTCTCCGATGTTTGGTTTTTTTGGCCAACTTGATATATTTATCTTGCAATGGGAAGAGGTGCCCGGTAGCGGGTTCGATCTTACGGTGCTCGATCCCAGTGACAGAAAGGGAACCGACACGTATGTATCGTTGCTACTAAGGATAAAAAGACGAGATCTATATCTACCGCCATATAGATAAACAGATCTTGTCTACATCATGTCATCGTTCTTATTGCATTACTCCATTTTTCCATGAACTTAATACACTGGATGCATGCTGGATAGCGGTCGATGTGTGGAGTAATAGTAGTAGATGCAGGCAGGAGTCGGTCTACTAATCTTGGACGTGATGCCTATGTAATGATCATTACCTGGATATCGTCATAATTATTTGAAGTTCTATCAATTGCCCAATAGTAATTTGTTTACCCACCGTTTGCTATTTTTCTTGAGAGAAGCCACTAGTGAAACCTACGGCTCCCGGGTCTTCTTTCTCATATATTTTCCTTGCGATCTACTTTTCCTTTGCATTTTATTTCAGATCTATTAAACCAAAAAAATACAAAAATACCTTGCTGCGTTTTATCTTTATTTATTTTATTTGGCGTTCGATCTATCAATCTACTACAATTTACCTCACGTCCGCTTGCCTATCTTGAGGCGCCGTACCCCAAAAGGGATTGACAACCCCTTTAACTCATCGGGTTGCGAGGTGTTGTTTGTGTGTAGGTATTGTTTACGTTGTGTTACTTGGTTCTCCTACTGGTTCGATACCTTGGTTTCATAACTGAGGGAAATACCTACCGTCGCTGTGCTACATCATCCCTCCCTCTCCGGGGAAATACCGACGTAGTTGCAGCTACCATCAAGGAGAATTTCTGGCGCCGTTGCCGGGGAGGATCTTCAACATATACTAGGTTCCTAATCACAAATCTCATCTCCTTGCAATTTACATTATTTGCCATTTGCCTCTCGTTTTCCTCTCCCCCACTTCACAAAAATTTTCTGTTTTATTCGCCTCTCTTTTTTCGTTCGCCGTTTTCTTGCCGGATATGTTTTTGAGTGCAATCTTGTTGTGTGGTCATCATGACTCAAGAGAACACCAAGTTATGTGATTTCTCAAATACCAACAACAATTATTTTATTGGCACTCCGCTTGCTCCTCCCGCCACTAGTGCGGAGACTTGTGATATTAATACTGTTTTGCTAAATCTTGTTATGAAAGACCAATTTCCAGTACTCCTAATGAGGATGCTGCGTCCCATCTTAATACCTTCATGGAATTATGCGATATGCAAAAGAAAAAAAGATGTGGACAATGATGTGGTCAAGATGAAATTATTTTCGTTCTCTTTGCGTGATTCTGCAAAAATTTGGTTCTCTTCTTTGCCTCGTAATAGTATCGATTCTTGGAACAAGTGCAAAGATGCTTTTATCACTAAGTGTTTTCCTCCCGCAAAAATTATTTCCCTTAGAACTCAGATCATGAATTTCAAGCAACTTGAACATTGACATGTTGCACAATCCTGGGAAAGGATGAAAATGACGCTAAGGAATTGCCCAACTCATGGGTTAAATCTTTGGATGATCATATAAAAATTTTATGCGGGGTTGAATTTTGTTTCTTGTAATCTTTAAGATTCCGCCGCGGGTGGTAGTTTTATGGAAATTACTTTGGGTGAAGCCAGCAAATTGCTTGATAATGTCATGGCAAATTATTCACAATGGCATACCGAAAGAGCTCCTACTAGTAAAAAAGTTAATTCGGCTGAAGAGAATTTCTTCTTTGAGTGATAAAGTTGATGCTCTTATGAAATTGGTTGCTAGTAAAAGTGCCCCTATTGATTTTAATCATATGCCTTTGTCTACTTTGATTGAGCAAAATAGTGATGCCATTGATATGAATTTTATCTCTAGAAATAATTTCAACAACAATGCTTATAGAGGAAATTTTAATCCTAGGACTTTTCCTAGTAATTCCTCTAATAATTATGGTAATTCCTATGTAAATCAATCTTATAATAATAGGAACACCTATGATCTTGAGAATAATATTAAAGAATTTATCAACACACAAAAAGTTTTCAACACTTCCATAGAAGAAAAGTTGAATAAGATTGATGATTTGTCTAGAAATGTTGATAGAATTGCTCATGATGTGGAAAATCTCAATAAGAAATTTTTTGTGCCTAAAGTTGAGGAGTCAATTAAAGCTCTTTATGTTTCTATGGATGAAAGTAAGAAAAGAACTGCTATGCTTAGAGCTAAAAGAGAATTTTTAGAGAAAGCCTTTTCTAGTGATTATTCTTGCAAAGGTGATGAAGATCTTAAAATGATTGGTGTTTCTTCTATTGATTCCTTGTTTAGTGAAGTTAAGAATGATGAAATAGGGACTGGTGAGGAGTCAACTTTAGGTAGAAGGCGTCCCAATATTTCGGAGGGTGAAAATCTTGTTGAGAAAATTGATAAAAGTGGGTTTGCAGAGGTCAAAACTTTAGCTAGTGATGTGCCCACTCTTTTGGATTACAAAGACTTTAATTATGATAGTTTCTCTTTGATTGATTGTATTTCTTTGTTGCAATCCATGATAAATTCACCCCATGCTTATGAACAAAACAAAGCTTCTACTAAACATATTGTTGATGCTATGATGAAAGCTTTGGAAGAAAAATTGGAATTAGAAGTTTCAATTCCTAGAAAATTGCATGATGAATGGGATCCTACTATCAAAGTCAAGATTAAAAACTATGAGTGTTTTGCTTTGTGTGATTTGGGTGCTAGTGTTTCTACAATTCCGAAATCTTTATGTGATGTGCTTGGTCTTACCAATCTTGAATAATGCTCTTTGAATTTGCACTTGGCGGATTCTACTATTAAAAAGCCTATGGGAAGAATTAATGATGTTCTTATTCTGGCAAATAGTAATTATGTGCCCATAGATTTTATTGTTCTTGATATTGATTGCAATCCGTCTTATCCAATTATTCTTGGTAGACCGTTTTTACGCACTATCGGTGCCGTGATTGATATGAAAGAAGGCAATATTAAGTTCCAATTTCCTTTGAGGAAGGGGATGGAACACTTTCCTAGAACAAGAATTAAGCCACCTTATGAATCAATCATGAGGGCATCTTATGGATCTCGAACCAAAGATGACAAAACTTAGATCCTTGCCTTACGCCTCGCTAAGGGCGTAAAACTATAGCGCTTGTTGGGAGGAAACCCAATGAATACAATTTTATTTTTGCTTTTTGCTTTCTGTTCTTGTATGTTTACACAATTATTCTACTGTTATGATTGTGTTTTTTATGTTTTAATTAGTGTTTGTGCCAAGTAAAGCCTTTAGGATCTTCTTGGGTAATAGTTGTTTGATCTTGCTGAAAAAGACAGAAACTTTGCGCTCACGAAAATAATTTTCATAATTCACAGAAAAGAGCTTTTGCCCTGATTCTTTTTGCAGAAGATTAATATACAAATTTCCCTGGTCTTCCTAATTTGGTAGAATTTTTGAAGTTCCAGAAGTATTCGCAAAAGTCAGATTACTACAGACTGTTCTGTTTTGACAGATTCTGTTTTCTTTGTGTTGTGTGCTTATTTTGATGGCTCTATGGTTTTCTTTGATGAGTTTTTGCAATAGAAAAGTTGGAATACAGTAGATATAATACGAAAACAAAATATGAATTGGTTTGATACAACACTTATAGTATTGGTTTATTTTTCTTACACTAACGGATCTCACGAAGGTTTTGTTGAGTTTTGTGTGATTGAAGTTTTCAAGTTTTGGGTTATCTTACGATGGATGAAGGAAGGATGTAAGAGCCTAAGCTTGGGGATGCCCCGGCAACCCAAGCTATTATCCAAATATGAGCAACCAACTAAGCTTGGGGATGCCCCCGAGTGGCATCCCCGCTTTCTTCCAACAACTATCGGTATTTTACTCGAGACTATATTTTTATTCGTCACATGATATGTATTTTGCTTGGAGCGTCTTGTATGATATGTGTCTTTGCTTGTTTTATTTTGTGTTTTAAGTCATCAATCCTTGCTGGACACAGCTATTTGAGAGAGCTAAAATTATATCATGATTTGTTAGAATTTCTCTCTATGCTTCACTTAAATCTTTTATGAGCTAGGACTTGCTCTAGTGCTTCACTTATATCTTTTTGAGCACGGTGTGCTTTGTTATTTTTGAAGAAATGCTCTCTTGCTTCACTTAGATTTAATTCAGAGTTAGTAAAATTTTGAAGAAATTCTCTTTTGCTTCACTTAAATTATTTTGAGAGAAAGAAAAATTTGTTATGCTCATGATCTTCACTTATATTTGTTTGAGCTTATGAAAAGCAACACATAAAAGTTAGTCCCAAAGTGATAGATATCCAAGAAGGATAAAGAAAAATAAAATGTCACGAAGATCATTGGACAAAATAAACTTGATTCTTAGTAATAGTTTTGAGATATGATGATATGATATGTGAGTTATGTTGATGAGTAATTGTGCTCTAGTAAGAATATTGGTGTTAAGGTTTGTGATTCCCTATGCATGCACGAAAGTCAATAATCATGCAATGAAAATTATATCCTACTTGTGGTGCATTATTCGGTGTTAATTATGCTTAATGCTTGCTTATGAGATTATTCGTTTCTTGGTTGGTCGCTTCTCAATCTTTTTGCTAGCCTTCATTTTGCACTAAGTATGATCTCTACTTGTGCATCCAAAATCCTTTAAACCAGTTTTGCCACATGAGTCCACTATATCTACCTATATGCGGTATTCTTTTGCCGTTCTAAGCAGATTTGCATGTGCCATCTCTAATTTTCAAAATAAACTTCTCTTTTGTGTGTTTGTTTCGCTCGCGGAATGGTAACGGGTGGCTAATATTTTCCATGCTGGATGTGTTATTCTCACAATGAGTGTTTATTCACTTGTCATTGCACAAGAGCAAGGCAAAGGTTTTAGGGATGCCCAGTCCCGGAATGCAAAAATGAATTCACTTTATGTTGTCAAATAATAAATTCCTTGGAAAGTGTTGGTATGGAGGGTGATACGTCCATTTTGCATCATGCTCTTATATCGATATTTATTGCATTATGGGTTGTATTTACACATTATGTCATAATACTTATGCCTTTTCTCTCTTCTTTTACAAGTTTTACATGAAGAGGGAGAATGCCGGCAGCTGGAATTCTGGGCTGGAAAAGGAGCAAATATGAGAGACCTATTCTGCACAACTCCAAAAGTCCTGAAACTCCACGAAAGTCAGTTTTGGCATATATTAAAAATATTGGGCGAAGAAAGCACCAGAGGGGGGCCACCCACTGTCCACGAGGGTGGAGGGCGCGCCCTACCCCCTAGGCGCGCCCCCTTCCTCGTGGGCCACCTGGAAGCCCCCCGATGCCCATCTTCTGGTATAAGGTGTCTTTTGCCCAGGAAAAAAATAAGAAGGAAGCTTTCGGGACGAAGCGCCGCCGTCTCGAGGCGGAACCTTGCACTACAAAAAAAGACACATCCGTGGCATTTTGGGCCGAACGAATTTTTTTCTGTCATGCTTATGACACTTCTATGACGATAA
The DNA here is from genome assembly GCF_018294505.1 of Triticum aestivum. Taxonomy (NCBI): domain Eukaryota; kingdom Viridiplantae; phylum Streptophyta; class Magnoliopsida; order Poales; family Poaceae; genus Triticum; species Triticum aestivum. The sequence goes on from NC_057799.1 coordinate 35,123,062, forward strand.
TTGTGACAAAACCCGGTATCATCATAGATGTGGTGGGCTCCTACTTCTATGACAATAAATCATGACAGAAAATGGGCTTTTCCTCCTGGGCGGGCCGGAGACGCAGCTGCATGACATTCTTTGGGCCGTCCATGGCGGAGAAAACCATCGTAGAAGCAAGGGCGAGGAAAATATCAGGGGAGTTCCCGGTTACGGTGGGTGGTCGGGGGCCGAGCGATGCGCGTTTCTCTCGTACGTACACGCGTGTGTGCGGGGAGTTGCGCTCTAACTGAACCCGAGCTATTGCACTGTAGGCTCTAACTCAACCCGAGCGATTGCACTAGCTACGTTACTGAACCCCGATTGATCCCTTGTTGTTAACTGAACCCGAGTGTGATTCCTTCGCTATTGCTGCTAACTGAAGCCGATCGATGCTGCCTCTTGATGAACAGTGAGTGTTGTTGGGTGGTTTGGATGAATAGTTCCCGGTGGGGGGTTGGATGAACAGGACCCCGTGGTAGTAGAGGCAGTTGCCGCTGGATGAACAGGACCCCGATCGATCGAGCCAGTGGATGAACAGGACCCCGTGGAGGGCTGGATGAACAGGACCCCGTGGAGGTCTGGTTGAACAGTAGCCGGTGGAGGGCTAGTTGAACAGTAGCCGGTGGAGGGCTGGATGAACTTTAGCTCATGGAGGGGTGGTTGAACAGGACCCCGTGGAGAGGGCTGGTTGAATAGTAGCCGGTGGAGGAGCGCACGGTGGAGGCTGGAGGAGGTCGACGGTGGATGAACAGGAGCCCGTGGAGGCTGGAGGAGGTCGATGGTGGAGATGAACAGTATCCCGTGGAGTCCTGTTTTGCGGTATGCCACACCCCTCCCGATGAACAGGACCCCCGTTTCGACCGTAGCGCTCCAACACAAGTCCGTTTCCTCCGTTTTGCGGTACGCCACACCCCTCCCTATCAATAGGACCCCGTTTCGACCGTAGGAGGTTTGTTTCCTCCGTTTTGTGGTACGCCAGACCCCTCCCGATGAATAGGATTCCGTTTCCACCGTGGCCAGTCGAACACAAGGCCGTTTCCTCCGTTCTGTGGTACGCCAGGCCTTGTTTCCATCGGTTGTTCCGTCCAAGCCGGTTGGCTCCCGATGAACAGCACGCGTTCCGTTGCCTCCCGATGAACACGACGCATTCCGTTGCCTCCCCATGAACACGACGACGATGTAGTTTCTCCGTTCCGACCTAGCCACAGCCATGTACACGAGCCCTGGCCATACGTATGCGCGAGTAGGCGTTCGAGACCCCGCCCGTATGTACGTACATGGCCGTATTTACTTTCTTGCATCCTGGCCGCTGTACGTACGTGTACATGCTACGTATGCGCCTCTACTAGGACACGTGCGCACCTCTACATCGAACAGTATGTACGTACACATTCGCGACCAGAATGACAATGCTACGTATGCTTCGACCGGGTGGGTCCCGACTGTCAGGCACTTCCTTGCGTGCGAATATGTAGCTGGTGGGTCCCAGCAGTCAGGGGGCGAATCATTTTTTTGCCCGTAATATGGACGCACTTCCTTGCATGCGAAGATGTAGCTGGTGGGTCCCAACAGTCAGGGGGGAAACGTTTTTTTCGTGAAATACGGTGGCCCGTCCGGTGGGTCCCTACTGTCAGGTGGAGGAATCATTATTTTCCGCGTAATATGGAGGCACTTCCTTGCTGCGGTCGTGGACCCAACTGTCAGCCTCTCCACGTACAGTACTCTTCCGATCGAAGTCATTCGTTGACCACGTTGACCACGCCGCACCAAGAGCAACAGGGCGGTGGAAGACGGCGAGGTCTAGGAAGGGGACGACGCGGAGCCGGGGAAGGCGCGGCAGTGGATGCCCACGCGGAGGGGAGTACGTGGGTTGACTGCTTCGGCTACGGTGTGAGGCTGCCGTCACCGGAGAATAACAGGAGGTGTGGGTGAGTATAGAGGGATGGCATGGCCAGTGATGGCAGCACAGCCGGACACGGGAGGCAGGAGTCGGCGACACGGCCGACGGTTGTTTGGGCGGCTGGAGCAAGAAGACCAGAGGTTGAAGAAGCACTACGACCGTTGGATGGACATCGTACGGTCACTGGAGCTAGAATCGTTCATATTGACTAAGTTGACAAAGCCCTCCGTCCCCGTCATCTTAGTAGGCCCACAAGTCAGCCTCCCACAATGGTGGGTCCCAGCTAGCAGGGGGAGTATTCATTTTTTGTGCGTAATAAGAAGGCACTTCCTTGTGTGCGAAGATGTAGCTGGTAGGTCTGAGCTGACAGCGGGGTGGGGGGGGCATTTTTTTAAGAAATACAGAGGCCCTTCCGGTGGGTCCCAGCTGTCAGGTGGAGGAATCATTATTTTGCGCGTACTAAGGAGGCATTTCCTTGTGTGGACCCCTACTATCAGCCTCTTCCGATGGCTGTTGTTTGTTGACCATGTTGACCTCGCCGCGCCGAGAGCACAAACGCGGTGGACGAGGGCGAGGCCCAGGAAGGGAACGACCCGGGGCCGGTGAAGCCACCGCAGCGGATGCCCACGCTGAGGGGTGTACGAGCGCTGACTGGTCGGATGCGGGGTGAGGCTGACGTCGCCGGAAAATAACAGGATGTGCGGGTGGGTCGAGGGATGGCCTGGCGGCAGCACAGCCAGCCACGGGAGGAGGGAGCAAGCAGTCCCGCCGGCGCTGGTTTGGGTGGCTGGAGCAGGGAGATCAGAGATTGAAGAAGCACGGCGGCCGTTGGATGGACATCCAACAGTCATTGCTCTGTGTTGACTAAGTTGGCAAAGCCTTGCGTACACGTCAAAAAAAAAATTAGGACAGCGTCATCGCCAACCTAGTAGGCCCAGAAGTCAGCCTCCAAATATGTGGAAAACAACATGCAACCCATTAACCATTATTTTCATAATTTACAGCCCATTTGCTAATTCTTAAGGATATTTGAAGCCATATTCTTTTTATTAGCATTACAGACCATATATTCTGGGCACTGCTAAAAAATTCAATGAAAATTTTCATATTCCGGTGGGGTCGGAACTCTTTTAATCACGAAATTTCGAGTCGCGTTAAAAATAATTTTTAAAAAATTATATCAAAATGAAATTCAAAAAACGATTCTTTGCAAAAAAATGAATGAAATTTAAAATCTTAACTAGCAAGACACCCGTGCGTTGCACGGAACATGAAGATGCATTTGTATGAGTAGTTTATCTTGTGGGAGAAAAGACGATCTTTTCATGTAATTGCGAGTTGGCTTTGGTTTTTATAAGAGTAGAGAGTAGAGAAATACAGAAAATGATATTTTAATGTAATTGCCGGTTGGCTTTGGTTTAAAAATTTACAGCCCATTTTTTACAACTTATAGCCCATTTTCTGGGGAAGCCCATTTCTTACTACTTTACATCCCTCCTCCCTCCTCATGTTGAAAGATTTGCTGCACAGTAGGGCTGAGAAAAGCAAGTAGGCCTCGGTTTTGGTGTTCTCAAAAAAAAGAACTGGGCTAGCCATTTTCAAAAAGAAAAAAGATATCAAGTGGGCTCGTCATGTGCTTAAATAAAAGCGTAAACGTGGGCTAGACGGGCCAGAGCCCCCACACAGCACGCAGTTGAGCTCCGTCTCTGAAAATAAAAAAAACTGGGCGAGCTGTTGGGTCCCTGGTGTTATCCGCTCGTTGTGTAATTTTAACAAATCCGCCGCCGCGCCGGCCTATGCATCGCCGGTGTGAGATGAGACGTCGATGACTTGTCCTGGCGACATGCCGCCGTTGGTGGACTCTGCGTCCCCTTGCTGAAGTCGACCGCGTCCTCGTCCTCGTCCTCGGTGCCGCCCTCAAGGTTGTAGTACTCGTAGTAGTGGCTGCGCCAGAGCTCGCGTTGGTACTCCATCGCCGATTCCTCGACGGACAGACTCTTCTCTACCTCGATCTCGGCCACGCGCAACTCCTCCTACCGGTGTTCCTCGATCTCTGCCGCCTCCTGCATCTCTAGCTCCCGCTTGACGACCTCATGAGGAAGCAGGCGCTCCATGGCCACCGCCGCCTTTTCAGACATGGTTTGCATGCTGGATTCCGAGGTGGCCTGGAATATCTTGGCGTGTGCATCCTTGATCTTGGCGTGGATGGCCTCGACCCGGGCCAGGGCGACATCGGCGGCACGGACGGCAGCTCGAGCGCTCGCGGCGTTTGCAGCCGCCGTCTCGGCTGCCGCGGCTGCCCTGTCGGCTGTCGCAGATGCCCTCTCGGCGGAAGCGGCCGCGCTCAATGCGGATGCGGCGGCACTCTCGGCGTAGGCAGCCGCGCTCGGGGGGGGGGGGGGGCGGCCATCGTACGGGCCTTCACGAAGTGTTTCCACGGCGTCATCTTTGCAAGAAGGGGTGTGGGAATGGGGATTGGGATTCGTGGATTTGGGGGTTGCTGGCACTGGAGCAGACGAGCCGGCGAAGCTTAAGGAGGGAGACTTAAATAGACCCGGATATTTTCATCGCAAACGGTTCCTAGAAAACAACTGTGTGTGATGTTGTACATATCTTTTATTAGCTGTGAAAGATGAATTTGGAGTAAAGTGGCAACGGATGGTGTTTTAAATGAACAAGAAATTTTGTAGTACTAATACAACTGTCATGTCAAATTTTGGAAAATTTCAGGGGTCATTTGACCTTTTAAGACATTTAAGTGATTTTCTAGCGGTGAGGAATTAGGAGGAAGTATTTTTTTGGCTTGTAATAACGAGGCACCTGCTTGCGTAATGCAATGACCCTGGTGGGTCCCTACTATCAGCCTCTCCACGTACAGTCATCTCCTAATTTATCTTGGTTGTTGACCATGTTGACAACGCCAGACGGAGGCGGGCACAGCTAGCGAACCAAGGCGGAGAATGACGGCGAGGCCTCGGACAGGAAGGAACAGCATCCGTGGAAGATGCAGCAGTGTAGTGGCAGGTGGAGGGGAGTACGAGGGCAACAACATGCAACTCAAGCTTACAAACGGTACAAAAAGCCCAAGGATTAATTGTTCATCAAATTTTTAGAGAAAACCCAGATTGAACATGGCAGTAACATCTAACCCAACCACTCTTTTTCGCAGTCACAAACAAATGGATCGGTCTGATCCATAAAATCAACATCCTGTGAATAAAAATTTATTGCACGATGACTACAACTTGCTGTAAATAGAAGCCGAGCACGTTTAGAAGCCCATTTGTCCATCTGAAACTTCTTTTTTTTGCTCTTCAACGTGTTCGTCCGTGAGAAATCTCTTGCGGTAAAACTTAAGCCTCAGGGACAATAGTAACCTCGCATTCAACAGGAAGAATGTGACAAAGCTTCGGTTTGCCTGGTTGGATGCATATCCTTCCATCGTTATTGTCCTCAAACGAATGTCATGAGAACTGAGAAAATCCTGATGCTTATTACGCCACCGATTGCTTATACGTTTTTGTCCATGTGCTTGCAGTACCTAAGTAGCCATGAAGATTTGAAAACAGTTAAGGTCTGAAAAAAGAGTATGTCGAAAGAGCAACAACTGAACAGTTAATTCTAGTACAATATATACAATCTTTCAATGTGCATGAAATCATCACCTCCATATATAAATTCTCCAGAGACCGAAAGCATCATAGCAAGCCAATAATTATGTTCGGATCATAACTATACATTCCGATATATAAGATCTTGACAGAATCCAGCACCATTGATAGGCTATCCATGGACGAACTCTTCATTGAGCATATAACATAATATTAGTACCCAAAGTGTACTCCAAGATGATATAAAACTTATGCGCACAAATGAAAAATGCAGCTTATGATTACAAATGTGTAGATGATAATATACGGTACCTGAAAAAGTGAGGAGCCAAACACCAACTTCTTGTGATCATTAAACGGATCACGAATTACACCCAAGGTCTCCAGTTTGGGCGCATAGATGACAATTATTTGTGAAGGTTTATAACAATTATCAAGGAGCAACCTTTCAAGTGAAGGGGCATCTTCGATGATGAGCTCCTGTCCTTTAAAACAAATTCCAAAGCTTTTAAGGTGAGGCGACTTTATTTGGAGACAACTAATAGGGATTTCTATTCCCAAAACAATCAGCAAGCGCTCCAAGCAGGGCAACTGGAGTGGATGATGCTGTGCAGTGAGGCCTCCGACAGATAAACCACCACAAGCGAAAGTTTTTTAGAAGTGGGAGTCGAAGCATTTGTACCAGATCGTCTGGTAGATGGCACCAGGCGAAGGTGGCGGTGTGGAGAGAGGAGGAAAACTGCGAGATGGACAACGGTGGTGTGGGAATGAATTCTTGGTATGTTCATGGTATGAAACTTTCGTGGTAATGGTAGAACTCAAACTGCTGGAGTTTTCCGACTTCAGGGGATGTCAGCCAAGCGTCCCCCGTGCCGGGTATGGACAGCAGGTAGCATGTCGGGATGCAGAGGCGTTGAACAGGGCCCTGCTGGTGAGAGGAGACGATGGCTCTAAGGAGATCAAATTCAGGAAGGACAGATATCTGACGACAGTCGAGATTGAGGGGCGCGGTGCGCCATAGAGGGCGCCACCGAGTTGAGAGGACTTGTGTGCGGTAGCAATCCTTGGTGGGGAGAAGCGAGATGATCTCCTCAAGGATGACGTCCGGGAGATCGCTGATGCAGTCCACCAGAAATTCTACCGGTTCCTCGGATCCGGGTGGGGGGGGGGGGGGGGGGGGGGGGAAGCTCGCCGCTTCTCCCCGCGATGCCGGGTGCGGGATCTACAACCGGCGTTGTCGTGGTTTTGTCACGGCAGATGTCCTAGTGTGAGGACTTAGTCGTGGAGCCATCACAACGTAGTTAGCTTAAAGGGGTTAAACAGGACAAAGGACACGAGGAGTTTATAGTGGTTCGGCCCCTTGCGGTGAAGGTAAGGCCTAATCCAGTTTGAGGTGGTATTGCTAGGGTTTCGATGACCAGGGAGCGAATACGCTTTGCCTGGCTCTCGATCTGTTGTTTCTTGTCCCTAAACCGTCGCCGGGTCGCCCCTTTATATACACAGGTTGACGACCGGCGGTTTACAGAATCCCGGCCGGCTCATAAACGTGTCCGGCTCAGTTTCTACCCTTTCCTATCTTACAACACAAGTTATACATCATATGGCGGTTTATATCTACGGGCCCTAATCCGCCTTTGGGCCTTGGGCCTTCTTGTTAAATCTCCTCCATATAGCGCCATACTCCTTGTCTTCATGGGCTTCAATATGAATAACTCACCATGAGTATAACCCGGCCCCTCCTAGGCGGTTTATACTCGATAGTTATATCCCCAACATTAGGCCCCAGATTGATTTGAACTTGTTCATGTCAATCTTCAGTATTCCTTTTTCAACACTTTTGCGAAAACCTTGTAACCCGCCGTGACGTCATCTTCCAAGACCATGATAATCCGTCATGACGTCATCTGCCATTAACTTTACACAGAACCCAATTTTTTTAATGTATCTCCTTTAATGAATCTCCAAAAATTGAGGCGTCTGCATATCTATAGATCCATTTTTCGACCTCCTCGATTATCGCGCCTGCCACTTATCCTTTCACCTTATAAATAGGGCCGGGGGTCATTTTCACCTTTTCCCCCCGTGCCTCTTCGTCTCATCGTCTTCCTCGCGTCGCCCCAGCGCTTCAAACTCGGCCGCCGCCGTCAAGCCTCGTCTTCGACCTCAACTCCGTCCGCTACATCACACTGAACGGACCAGAAAATCGCGGCGCCTCTCCGCTGTTCCCTCAGCCTCAGAAATCCTCCCTTTCTTCCCTCATAGATCTATTTTTAGGGTTTGAGCGTTCATCGATGTTCGTCACTGCACAACGGTTCTTTGATTCAAACCTCAATATTCAACCTGTACAGCGATGGCCATAGTCCTCCTTTTTTCATCGGTGCATCTTGTTTAAGGAGAAACTCCAATCTGAACCTTTATCAACTGCTTCGGTATCAATATTTAGGTCTGAATATACTTTCATTTTCTGATACATGGTAGATCCAAAATTGTAATACCAATTTGTGAAACCTGTTTTCCCATCACTTAGTTATTTCAGATCTGTACTTTCAATACCAATGTAGGCGGTTTAACTTTTAGAAAATGATAACCCGCCAGGTACCATTAGTTCCCTCTTAAACCGCCAATCGCTTGTCATTATAATTCCGATAACATCAACCTCCGGTTTAACAATTTTGCATGTTTTAACACTTTCTGTCTCTTAACCTGCAACACTTTATGCTTGCCAATCATGAATCTTAAACCGGTACAAACCTTCCTTCAGGTTGTCGAATAAATGGCCAAGTATTTTTATGCTTGCAACTGGGTTCCTTCCTGGGTTACTAAAGAACAACTGAACGGGTGCGTCACAAACGGCGCTTTAGCAAAAAAGGAAGTCATTCACTGGAGAGCCCCTGGTCCAGAAAATCCTCCTGAGCCCAAGGATGGAGAAGTGATTGTGTTCGTTGATCATCTGGGTCGAGGGTTTAACCCTCCCGGATCAAAAAATTTCCGTAATGTGCTTGCTAGCTTCCAACTCCACCCTCAAGATATTGGACCTAACTCCGTGTCCAATATTTGTAATTTTCAAGTGTTTTGCGAGGCTTATCTGCAGGAAGAACCCACTGTTGAACTGTTCAGAGACTTCTTCTATTTAAACCGCCGTACTGAATTTACGGATGGGCCCAATACTGAACTTGGCGGGGTTTCAATTCAGAAGAGGAAAGATGTCAGTTTCCCTCATGCCAAGCATCATAGTCACCCCAAAGACTGGAATCAGACTTGGTTCTATTGCCGAGATACGTCTCCAGCTGAAGAAAATCCTCTGCCGGGTTATCGTGCTCACCGGCTTACCAGTACACATCTGTTTCCCCAACGACTCAGCGCAAAGGAACGAGCCAAGTATGCACCACAGCTTTTGAAGCTCCGAGCCTTTGTGGCAAACGGTTTAACAGGCATCGACTTTGTCCGTTGCTGAGTTTCTTGGAGTATCTTGCCTCTAAGCCGCTGCCCCGGTTTAATGTGTGAATACACAGGGGACTTAAAAGACCCTCAACGCCATATTGATATCCAGCTATCTGATGCTGAAATTACTGAAGCTGTTAAGAAGATGCTGGATGAGCCGCGGTGGCCGAATGAAGTAAAACAGGGCTTAGTCCTTTCTGCGTTTCCAATAAACCGCCAGCTGTAAGAATTGCGTAACTCCTGTTTTAATCCGACCCTTTTTAATATTCTCTTATAACTTTTGTCAATCTTTGACAGGGTGATGATCCGTTCTGGAAGAGGAAGCCGCAGGATAAACCAGCGAAAACCCCTCGTGTCAAGACTAAGGTCACCAAGAAGCCTGCCAAAAAGAAAACCACCGACTCCACCGATTTAAACGTTGATGATGACGATGAAAATCACGAGTCAGAGGTAGAACTTGATTCACTTGGTTCCTTCTTCATACATCTTATTGATAATGATTATTATCAGGAGGACGCAGAGTCTAGCCAAGCTGGTGATGTAGAGGTAATTATTCTTTCCTCCGGCTCAGAACCTTTGCCAACTCCGAAAACCCGTCAAGCAAACCGGAAAGTAAGATTTTCTCACCCTCTAGCTCACATGGATCCAAACTTTCTTTTGAAGAAACAGCAACACGAAGCTCACCGCACAACTCGGCATAGCGGCCATGTGGTAACTTCTTCCGGTTTACCGAACACGCCGGTTCGTAAACATCGCCCAGAGGTCTCTTATAATTCTGACCCACATTATCCTAAGGCGGGTTATTTCCGGCAAGCTCTTACTCCGTCTGATTCAAATTATCAGGGAACTTCCCATTCCTCTTCCCCAGAACCGTTTGAGCAAAATGCTGATGCTATTCTTGATGATCCGCCACCGCAAGATCATGAAACCTTTGTTGAACAGATGGAAAATGATCCAACTGGTCATGTTGTTGATCCGCCAAGCCCAGCTAAAGCAGCTGATAAACCGCCGAGCCCAGTCAAAGCTGTCGATGACAAAACGGATGATGTTGTAGTTACTGGCTTTGGCTACACAACTCCTGGAAACCCCATTGCTTTGTCAAAACACAGTGCCAAAGAAGAAATCTCTGTTGTTGAAAAGGGTAAATGGAAAGAAGATTTGGAAAGCTATGCCCATCTCAGTGCCCAAGACATCCATTCTGGGTTTTTAAACCGCATGTACACAAGCCGCGACTATGAAGCCAGCTTAGTGAACATGATGAAGGAGCGATATGAGGTAAATACTGTTAACTTCGCATAATTATTCTTCCCTTTTATCCAATTTATAATATCAACGCCAGTAGCCCCCAAGGGCCGGTTTATAATACCAATATAAACCGGGACTTCTGTAATACTTCAACTTTTGCCTGCGTAGCCCCCAAGGGCCAGTTTATTTTTTGAAGATGAACCGGGACTTTTATCCTATGAAACTCAAAATTGTTGTTGAACACCTTGGTAAACCGATTAACCACCAGGCTGACTGAGCAAATATGCATTAGCCCCCAAGTGCCAAGAATAATACTTGAATTGGGCTTGGGACTTGCAAGGAATTTTTGATGAGAAGCAATAGCATTAGCCCCCAAGTGCCAAGTGTATAACTTGTTATGTGCTAGGTACTTCAAATATGTATTGTTAACTCATAACATGTATGTCTCTTGCAGGCTGAGCTGAGCAAAAAAGAATCCCAAATTGCCGACCTTCAAGAAAATGTCAAGTCTCAACAAACCAAAACGTCCAAAGCCAAAGAAGAACTCACTGGCGCTTTAGCAGCCATGGAAAAACTAAAGGAGAACTTCAAGAACGATCGTGCGGGCTGGGACACAGAGAAGGCAGCTCTGCTGAAGAGGGCTGAGGATGCTGAAGCGGCCCTTAATCCAGTAACAGAAGAGCTGATTCACTTGAAACGACAAATAGATGCCATGACTTCTGCTGTTTTTGGTAAAGAACCTCTTCATAAGCTTTGAATCATGTAATATCCACAAAACTGCCGGTTTACTGATTATTGTGTATGATGCAGGATCTCGCATCGCTCACCTTGGCTCAGACATGCGGAATAAATTGAAGGCTGCCTATACTCTTATAGAGCAACTATATACCGGTGCACAACGGATCATCTGCACGGCCTCCCACAATAAGCCGCCCCCGACTTTGATCAAGGAAACACTAGAAAGATTGTCAATGATGCCTGCCCAGTTTGAAGAGGTAAAAAGATCAGCTGCAAGGGCAGGTGCTCTGACAGCACTAACTCGGGCCAAAGCGTGGGTACGTGATCTTGATCCAGCCGATGTGGGAAATGGCTATCCAAACTTAAAGGAGGATGGATCAGATTTTGATAATAATGACCTCAGGGCTTTAACAAAGGAGATGCGTCCTTTGGCTGGCAAATTGGCTGAAGAAGCCGATCTTTCGCATTATCAGTCGGTTTATGATGCTGATAACAAGAGAATTAATCTGCCAACCTATGACACTCCAACTCTTATTCCTCCAATCCGTAAGCATACCTATGCCCCTGATGTTGACCCCTGCACCCTTATAAGTGATGAAGCTGTATTTAGAGCCTTAACTGGGATCGATTGGGCAACTATTGACTTCCAGCCACTGGGTGGAGAGGAGGAGGATGAACCGGCGCAAGATGATCCGCAAGCTTCAAGTCATCCTGACGAAGATTCATACACCGTGCCTGTTTAGCCTCTGCATGCTGCATAACTTTGTTGAAAACAACTTATTGTTTTGGGCACAAAATGCCTTGTAATAGACTAACTGAAACTCTTGATCCGCTATGCCATCGTGCATATTTATTTTGCAAGATATTGTTTAATCCGCCATGTTTAAGATATACCATGTGTACTTATTGTTTTAACAATGTGGAATCTGTCCCTGCACATAATAGATAAAAAATGCCCTGGCGGTTTACCGCCGGACGGGTCATGATGCCCAACATATAGCCAGGGTTTATAACCAAGGCTGTACTTAAGAATAATCAAATATGAAATATATCATACCTGTGATATTGAATCACGTTGTTGGTTTACCAACTTATTGTAGTAAGGGTGATAACCCAAATCCCGAGTATTGATAATTCCTCCTATGCTTGCCAGTTTATAGCAAAGCCGGACCGGGTTTAACAAACACCGGATTATCCTTATATCATACTGGCGACTTGTAGTCGAAAGCCAGGCCGGGTCAATAAACACCAAATTAATATAAACCTCAAAAAGAAAGAATTTCAAAAGAAAACATGCAAGAAGTGAGGCTTTTCATGGGCTGCCAGGCCCAAAACGAGGCTTTTCATGGGCTGCCAGGCCACTGAGTTAAACCGTTTTACAAACCTTATAAGATGGACCTCACATTAACCAATCGTCATTTTAACTAGGACAAGTTCAGGGTCTTACCAGGATTACCTCGGCGGAGTGACTTACTTAAAAAGGCAGGACAACCCGGGGTTTTAGGTGAATACACCTGGCTTCCAAGCCTGGCTTTTATAGCCAGGTTATAGACTCTTTGTTCTTTAGAACAAAAGAGCCCCCAAGCAATATTTTGAGTTGTGCTCAATGGGCGCCTATGTTTTAGTTGTGCTTTTGCAACAGACTCTCTTTGGTCCCTTTTGACTTTGGGCAGCAAGCCCCCAAGTTTTTATTTTTTTATGTGGCCTATAAGCCGGATCAATGGGCAATCATAACTCTGCTTTATAAACAGAAGCCCCCAAGTGACCAGAAACTCTTTATTTGAAGGAAAAAACGACAGAGGCCCCGCTTTAGCAGGGATGCTGGTTTATTATATTGATCATAATATATACATTGTCAAGAATATGTACATAAGAGGAGCCTATGGCTCAGGTGTAGTAAGGCCGAAGTTGAGCAATATTCCACGGCCGGTAGGTCTCCTCCTCCGATTTACGTGAGTCTTTGCACTCTCGAACATCGATAAGGTAGTATGACCTGTTGTTCAGATTCTTGCTAACCACAAAGGGTCCCTCCCAAGGCGGGGATAACTTGTGCATATCAGTCTGATCCTGGATGAGCCGGAGCACCAGATCGCCTTCTTGAAAAGTTCTGGTTTTAACCCGGCGGCTGTGATAACGACGCAGATCTTGCTGGTAAATCACCGAACGAGCCACTGCAATGTCACGCTCCTCATCTAACAGGTCAAGTGCTTCCTGACATGCTTTATCATTGTCAGCTTCAACATAAGCCGCCACACGAGGCGAATCATGATGGATGTCACTAGGGAGAACCGCCTCTACTCCGTAAACCATGAAAAAAGGTGTGTAACCCGTAGACCTGTTGGGGGTGGTATTGATGCTCCATAACACAGAGGTAACTCCTCCACCCAACAACCCGGCGTCCTTTGTAAAGGAACCATAAGCCGGGGCTTGATGCCTCTCAGGATCTCTTGATTGGCTCTCTCCGCTTGACCGTTAGATTGGGGGTGAGCCACTGATGACACGTCAAGCCGGATGTGCTCACGTTGACAAAATTCTTTCATAGCGCCCTTGGACAGATTAGTGCCATTATCAGTTATGATACTGTGGGGAAAGCCAAAACGGGAAATCACCTTTTTCATGAACTGAACCGCCGTCGCCGCATCACACTTACTGACCGGCTCTGCCTCAACCCACTTTGTAAACTTGTCAACCGCCACCATAGGGTGTGTCTTTTTGTCCTTGGACCTCTTGAAAGGCCCAGCCATGTCAAGCCCCCAGACTGCAAACGGCCAAGTAATTGGAATCATCCTCAATTCTTGAGCCGGCACGTGGGCGCGTCGTGAAAACTTCTGACAACCATCACACTTACTGACCAGATCTTCAGCATCAGCATGAGCCGTCAGCCAGTAAAATCCATGACGAAAAGCCTTGGCCACGAGAGACTTTGAACCGGCATGATGACCACAATCCCCTTCATGAATCTCACACAGAATCTCACGGCCCTCTTCTGGAGAAACACAACGTTGAAAAGCCCCTGTAACACTACAGCGATGTAGCTCTCCATTGACAATTGTCATTGACTTAGACCGTCGGGTTATCTGCCTGGCTAAAGTTTCATCCTCAGGTAACTCGCCCCGGGTCATATAAGCCAAATAAGGGACTATCCAATCGGGAATGGCATGAACCGCCGCCACTAACTGAGCTTCCGGGTCAGGAATAGCCAAATCCTCCTCCGTAAGTAACTTAACCGACGGTTTATGCAAGACATCAAGAAAGACGTTAGGCGGCACCGGTTTACGTTGAGAACCCAACCGGCTTAAGTCATCGGCCGCTTAATTTTTCCTCCGATCAATATGCTCAACTTGATAACCTTTGAAGTAACCAACAATAGCATCCACTTCTCGTCGATAAGCCGGCATGAGTGGATCCTTAGAATCCCACTTACCAGAGATTTGTTGAGCTACTAAATCGGAGTCGCCAAAGCATCTCACCCGGCTTAAGTTCATCTCCTTAGCCATCCGAAGACCGTGAAGTAAGGCCTCATACTCAGCTGCATTGTTAGTACAAGGAAACATCAACCGGAGAACATAAAAAAAATTATCACCTCGAGGGGAAGCAAGCACAACTCCAGCCCCCGAGCCTTCCAGTTGCCTGGACAAGTCAAAATGAATTGTCCAGTACGTGTTATCCGGTTTATCTTCAGCGCCTGCAACTCTGTCCAGTCATTGATAAAATCCACGAGTGCTTGTGACTTGATGGCCGTGCGAGGAACATACTTTAGACCATGGGGTCCAAGTTCAATGGCCCACTTGGCAACTCGTCCTATGGATTCTCTATTTTGAATGATATCTCCCAAAGGACCAGAGCTGACCACCGTAATAGGATGTCCTTGAAAGTACTGCTTGAGCTTTCTGCTGGCCATGAACACCCCGTATACCAGCTTCTGCCAGTGCGGATACCTCTGCTTAGACTCGATAAGCACCTCACTGACATAGTAAACCGGTCTCTGAACCGGGTATTCCTTGCCTGCCTCCTTCCGTTCCACCACAATGGCTACGCTGACAGCCCGGGCATTAGCAGCCACATATAACAACAAGGGCTCTTTATCAATAGGAGCAGCAAGAACGGGTGGCTCAGCTAACTGTTTCTTCAAATCCTCAAACGCCTCATTAGCAGCATCACTCCAAACGAAATCATCTGACTTCTTCATCATCTGATACAGAGGGATGGCCTTTTCTCCAAGGCGGCTTATAAACCGGCTCAAAGCTGCAATCCGGCCCGCCAAACGCTGAACGTCATTGACACATGCCGGTTTAGCCAGGGAAGTAATGGCTTTGATCTTCTCCGGATTAGCTTCAATGCCCTTGTTAGACACCAAAAAACCCAAAAGCTTGCCTGCTGGTACGCCAAAGACACATTTTGCCGGGTTAAGCATCATTTTGTAGACCCGGAGATTGTCAAACGTCTCCTTCAAATCATCAATCAGGGTCTCCTTCTTTCTTGACTTCACCACAATGTCATCTACATAAGCATGAACATTGCACCCAATCTGACTGTGAAGGCAATTTTGCACACATCGCTGATAAGTCGCCTGGGCACTCTTGAGCCCAAAAGGCATAGACACATAGCAGAAGGCTCCAAACGGAGTTATGAAAGCCGTCTTCTCCTGGTCCTTAACTGCCATCTTGTTCTGATGATAACTAGAGTAAGCATCCAGAAAACTCAAATGCTCACAACCCGCTGTAGCATCAATAATCTGATCAATACGAGGGAGAGCAAAGGGATCAGCCGGACAAGCCTTGTTCAACTCTGTGTAGTCCACACACATACGCCAAGTGATGTTCTTCTTAAGCACCAGCACCGGGTTAGCTAACAACTCAGGGTGAAAAACCTCCACAATGAACCCTGCTGCCAAGAGCCGGGCTACCTCCTCACCAATAGCCTTGTGCCTTTCTTCATTGAAGCGGCGGAGAAACTGCTTGATCGGTTTAAACTTGGGATCGATGTTAAGAGTGTGCTCAGCGAGTTCCCTCGGTACACCTGGCATATCAGAAGGTTTCCATGCAAAGATGTCCCGGTTCTCATGGATGAACTCGATGAGCGCGCTTTCCTATTTCGGATCCAGATTAGCACTGATGCTAAACTACTTGGATGAATCGCCAGGAACAAAATCAACTAACTTAGTCTCATCAGCCGATTTAAACTTCAAGGCCGGATCATGCTTTGTAGTTGGCTTTTTCAAAGAAGTCATATCCGCCGGATCAACATTGTCCTTATAAAACTTCAACTCCTCTGTTGCACAAACCGACACTGCATAAGCTGCATCACCTTCTTCACATTCCAAAGCTATCTTATGGCTACCACGTACTATGATAGTCCCCTTATGACCCGGCATCTTGAGCTGGAGATAAACATAACAGGGCCTTGCCATGAACTTAGCATAAGCCGGCCGTCCAAACAGGGCATGATAAGGGCTCTTGATTTTCACCACTTCAAAGGTCAATGTCTCTGATCTAGAGTCATGATGATCTCCAAAAGCAACCTCCAAGGCTATCTTACCGACTGGATACGCTGACTTACCAGGTACCACACCATGGAAAACAGTGTTCGATGGTTTAAGATTTTTATCTGTCAACCCCATGCGCCGGAAGGTTTCATAATAGAGAATATTGATGCTGCTCCCCCCGTCCATGAGTACCTTGGTGAACTTATACCCTCCAACCTGAGGTGCCACCACCAGTGCCAGGTGACCCGGATTATCAACCCGGGGCGGATGATCTTCTCGACTCCATACAATGGGCTGCTCAGACCAGCGCAAATAACGGGGAACTGCCGGTTCAACGGAGTTCACTGCTCTCTTATGAAGCTTCTGGTCGCGCTTGCATAGGCTAGTGGTGAAGACATGATACTTCCCACTATTCAACTGCTTCGGGTTGCTCTGATAACCCGACTGTTGCTGCTGTTGACTCCCCTGATTATGCTGCTGATTATAACCACCTTGGTTGCCATGACTGCCTTGATTGCCTTGAAATCCTGAGCTGGAACCGCCTCCGCCGTAACCCGGCCCATGAAAACCGGGTCCTGAACCACCACCCGGTCCATGACCATCTTGGAAAAGATTTGAATTTTTGAACTCCTTCATAATAAAGCAATCCTTCCAGAGGTGCGTAGACGGCCTTTCTCGCGTCCCGTGTCTTGGGCAAGGCTGGTTTAACAGGTGCTCCAGATTGATACCTGATCCTCCACTCCGCGGGGGCGGTTTACCCTTACGATGATGAACATTATTTTGTGTGTTGGTGTTAGTCACAAAATCCAAACTGTTATCAGCCTTGCGCTTACCGTTGTTTCCATGGCCCGCCGGGTTATGCTGTTGCCCTCTGGTGCTGCTGCTCTTCTTTCCCTTTCCCGGCTTTTCATCGTCAGACTCGGGGTCCTTGGTACCATCAGAGTCAGCGTACTTAACCAGAGCCGTCGTAAGTGTCCCCATGTCATTGCAGTGACGCTTGAGCCGTCCTAACTTCAGCTTCAGAGGCGTGAACCGGCAATTGCCTTCCAACGTTAAGACTGGTGAATCGGCGTTGATGCGGTCCGACGAATGCAGGATCGCTGAGACCCGGCGCACCCAATGGGTTGTCGATTCACCTTCTTCTTGGACACAGGCGGCTAAATCCACAATTGACATGGGCTGCTTGCACGTGTCTTTGAAATTCTGGATAAACCGGGTCTTTAACTCGGCCCATGATCCAATGGAGTTAGCTGGCAAACTTTTTAGCCAAGTACGAGTTGTTCCCTCCAACATCATGGTGAAGTATTTAGCACATGCAGCATCGTCAACGTCCAGCATTTCCATCGCTATCTCATAGCTCTCAATCCATGATTCGGGGGGTAAGTCGGTAGTGTAATTGGGCACTTTACGAGGACCTTTGAAATCCTTGGGCAGCCGCACATTACGTAAAGCCGGGGTGAGACACGGTACCCCCAAAGAACTGAAAGCAACACCTGGTTCCACCAAAGTTGTTGGACGAACCGGCGTAAGCTGACAGGCCGCGTACTGCGCCGCTAGCTCGGCTTCTCGACGTGCTCTACCGTGATCCACCATGTTCTGAGCATTAGCATCACCGCCCACCGGGTTATGCCCACGAGGCAGGTTATGGTTCCGCACAGTGCTTGACACAGCCGGTTCATCAATATGCCTGCTGTAACTCCGGCTTGGGTGGGGGGTGGAATGAATCCTATCGCGCCTGTACGAATAAGCCTGCTGCTGAGTCAAGGCTGTCTGAAGGAGCTCTCTAGTCCGTCGCGTCTCAACCGCTACTGGGGACTCGCCTTCGACTAGGAGAGCCGCCAATCATGAAGCGGTGGCGACTATGTTAGCCAAAGGGTTAGAGTAATGACCCGGAGGCATTGGTATGTGTTGTGACGGGATATTGTTCTGACGAGGCGGATCCATCGTGCGCGGCTGAACCGGCGCCCCCGTTCCAGGTGCTTCCACCTGGTTTACCACTGGCTGGTTCCTGGTTCCTGCTCCTGGCGTGTTAAAGAGATTCCTTGCCTCATAAACCGGAGGCAGGTGAGACCGGTACCTTCTCCTCATGACATCATATGAAGCGTTTTGATCTCACATAAGTCGGTAAGCCTGTGCATCCAACTCGGCCCGTTCTGCAGCCATCCTGGTGTCCTCAGCTGCCAGGTCTACCTTGGCTTGATCTATCTGATCCTTCACTTTCGCAACTTCCGCGTTATGCTGATCCTGACTCGCCGGGTTAACCTCTGCCGCCAGCAGCGTTGCCAAAGTGTCAAATAAGTCGGACAAAACCTGAGCCGGCGGCTGTCGGTGTCAAAACCGGCGGATCTCGGGTTGGGGGTCCCGAACTGTGCGTCTAAGGTTGATGGTTATAGGAGACGGGGGACACGATGTTTACCCAGGTTCGGGCCCTCTCAATGGAGGTAATACCCTACTTCCTGCTTGATTGATCTTGATGAATATGAGTATTACAAGAGTTGATCTACCACGAGATCGTAATGGCTAAACCCTAGAAGTCTAGCCTGTATGACTATGGTAATGAGTATATCCTTTCCGGACTACACCCTCCGGTTTATATAGACACCGGGGGGATCTAGGGTTACATAGAGTCGGTTACATAAGAAGGAATCTTCATAGTTGATCGCCAAGCTTGCCTTCCAGGCCAAGGAGAGTCCAATCCGGACATGGGTACAGTCTTCGGCCTTCATGTCTTCACAGCCCATCAGTCCGGCCCATTGATAATAGGCTGGACGCCCGAGGACCCCTTAGTCCAGGACTCCCTCAGTAGCCCCTGAACCTGGCTTCAATGACGAGGAGTCCGGCGCGCAGATTGTCTTCGGCATTGCAAGTCGGGTTCCCTTTTTTCCGAACTCCAAGATAGTCTTCGGACGCGATGATAGTATCCGGACCTGTCACACGCACCATACACAACAACAGAGAGAATATAATTTGCACGAGTCCAATCCGCTGACAAATTTTTGTAGCATGATATCACGTCTGACCGGTCATAATTCTGGACCGTTTTGTGCCTGACGCTCCACGTCCCGAGACGTTGTTGCCATTGGCACGTCTTGTCAAAGCAGAGATCGTGTCCCCTTATCGTGGGATTCTCATCAATGCGGGCATGGGTAACCCAACCGTGCCATTTACACAGCCCTTGGTAATAGGCGAATTCTAAGGCGAGTGGGGAGGCGTCCAATATTTACTGCCTTTATAAGGGGATAAGGACTCCCTCTTCCTCTCCCACGTCTTCTCTCTATCTCTGCCCTTCCAATCTTGAGCTCCAACGCCCAAGTTCTCATCTCCTTTCCACTCGAGCTAGCACTCAATCACGTCTGGATCCGGAGGTCAGAGCAAGTGGATGGTCTCCTCCGTCAAGGAGGAGGACATTACTAAGCTTTGG
This sequence comes from Triticum aestivum, assembly GCF_018294505.1. Taxonomy (NCBI): domain Eukaryota; kingdom Viridiplantae; phylum Streptophyta; class Magnoliopsida; order Poales; family Poaceae; genus Triticum; species Triticum aestivum. The sequence continues at coordinate 35,142,924 of NC_057799.1, forward strand.
GCGGCCGGATACTTGGCGCAGGAAATCGCTCACCGTCTGCCGGCCGAGGGACAAGTCGTCCCCACACCGGAGCCCGACGAGAGGGTGGTATTCATCCCTCATTTCTTCCGCGGACTAGGGTTCCCTCTCCACCCTTTCGTCCGCGGGCTGATGTATTATTATGGGATAGATTTCCACGATCTGTCCCCGAACTCCTTCCTCAACATCTCGGTGTTTATCGTCGTGTGTGAGGCCTTCCTCCGCATCCAACCCCACTTCGGGCTGTGGCTCAAAGTCTTCAACGTGAATCCGAAGGTGGTGGATGGCCAGCATGCAGAGTGCGGAGGAGCCATGGTGAGTAAGCTGCCCAACATCTCCTGGCCGAAACGCACTTTTGTGGATACAGTAAAGAAGTGGTAGAAACAGTGGTTCTACATAACGGAACCCCGCGGCACCACTTGGGCCGCAGCTGCCGAATTCCGCTCCGGTGCTCCCATGCGACTCGCCTCCTGGGTTGAGAAGAGTCCAAACTGGTGTTCGCCCGATGAGCTGATTGCGCTGCAGACGCGCGTTCAAAGCATGATAGCCAAGAACGTCAAGCTTGTCGACGTAATTCAGGTGATGCTGGTTCGCCGGATCCTCCCGTGCCAGCGCAGAAGTCGCCCTCTGTGGGAGTTTAATCCGAAGAAGCACCAAACCCTGGTGAGGCTCTTTGAAACCACTCACGAGGGTGCCTGGAGGTTGCTCTTTAAGGGCAACGAGAAACCGCCGGCCACAGATTCAGACCGTGGGCACGACATCAAACACCTCGCCAGCGAGGTATGTTATTTTTAACGCATCCCCTACTTGCTTGTCTTGAGAATGATGTCTGATCTTTTACCATTGCTTTTTCAGGGCTGGACGGAGAGGGCGAAGCAGATCCAGTGTCCGGCTCCGCTGCCTGAAGGACCGGTCATCCCGCGTCTAGCGAAGATGCTGGTGCCGGCACCCTATAAGGCGCCGAAGAAGAAGGCCATGGGGGCTAAAAGTGGACCCCGTCGCAAGGGCGCTTCGGACGTGACGTTCGAAGACGAGAAAGCTCATTCCTCCGTCCCTGAGGACGACAACGAGGAAGAGGAGGAAGAGGAGGAGAACAACCCTCCCCCTGAGGAGGGAAAGAAGAAGAGGGCGGCTTCCACGAATCTGGAGGCGGGAACGCCCAAGAAGGGGAAGGGCGCCCTTGTGGTCAACACCGCGTGGGATGTCGACAACAGTCCGGAGCGACGCCCCCGTACTAAATCCCGGGCCGCATCGTAAGTACTATGACTCACATATACCCGTATATCCGGCCTCTCCTCTTTATCGTTTTGACATGGTTAATCGTGCTATTGCAGTCCGGCCCGCGACAGCATCCAGCGATCCTCATCTGGAGGTTCGTTGGATCCGGCGGAAATGGCCAGCGTGTCACCGCCGACCGCCCATTCCCCCGAGGCCAAGGACGACACCAAAGTGTTGTCCCGGAGGACCGCCCCAAGCTGGGGAAGGGCCCAGGATGCTATCCAGGAGGCGCCGCAAGGCGAGACCTCCGCTGCCGGACACATGGGGGAGCAGATCCCCCTGGAGACTGGCGAGGAGGGACGTATTCAATTCGGCCCTCAGCCGAATACGATTCTGGAGCAATACGGCCCCGGAATCCGGCGAGCACCCTCCTTCGAAGGAGGGAGGTGCGCCAATTCCATCGGTGGCCCCTGTCCAACCAGGGGCACCGGATAACCTGATGGAGGCGCTACGAGGCGCCTCCATCGTGGACGAGCATCGTGTCCACTAGTAGAAAAAGGGCCTTTAGTCCCGGTTCTGGAACCGGGACTAAAGGGTCGTTACTAAAGCCTCCCCCTTTAGTCCCGGTTCGTGTAGGTTCTTACACGAACCGGGACTAAAGGCCCTCCACGTGGCCGCTGCCTGGAGGTCCACCTTTAGTCCCGGTTGGTAACACCAACCGGTACTAAAGGAAATTTTATGATTTTTTTTTGATTTTCAAATTTCTGAATTATTTTATCCTCTAATCTCTAATCACCCCTCATCACTGCTCAATTTAACCTCTAATCTCTAATCACCCCTCATCATTCCAAATCATCTAACTTCCCGGACGGTCTACTCCAGCCTGAGCACGCTTAACTTCCGGGTTCTATTCTCCCTCGTTTCCAAGTCTGCACTTGTTGTTTTCCTGACAATAGTAAGATGTCAATCCTATTAACCCTCAGGAATTTAGCTTGAGCATGAAGTCACACATTTCACTGTTTGAGTTTGAAACTATTGTTCTAAAAACAATAATTATTTAGTAACACTAATATTTCTTGAATAAGTAGTTTGACCATAGTTTGACCATAGTTTGACCAGATTTGACCAAAATTCAAAAAAACTGAAATAATTATTTAGTAACACTAATATTTCTTGAATAATTAGTTTGACCATTTTTTGACCACAGTTTGACCAGATTTGACCAAAAATTCAAAAAACTGAAATAATTATTTAGTAACACTAATATTCTTGAATAATTATTTAGTAACACTAATACTTCTTGAATAAGTAGTTTGACCATAGTTTGACCAGATTTAACAAAAATTCAAAAAAACAGAAATTTGAGCATAACTTTTTTTCCTTTTAGAATTTGAGGTTTCTAAAAATTTGCAAACAGGCCATAGGCCGTCAAAATCGGATGCGGATTTTTGTGCTGAACATTTTGATATATTATACTTTTTTTCTGACATCGTATGCAAAAGTTATAGCCGTTTTACATTTTCCCTACACTTTTTGCAAAACATGTCCAAATTTAAGTTTTTAAATTTTCCTAACTAGTACATGTAGTAACATAACTACATCTGGAAGGATTTTAATTTTTGAAGTTTCTATCATTTTCTTTTGCTTTTTACAAAACTGAAAAGGCGATCCACCCGGGGCGGTAGAGTTTGAAAATGGGACCTTTAGTACCGGTTCGTGCCATGAACCGGTACTAATGCCTCGAACCCCATTAGTACCGGTTGGTGGCTCGAACCGGTACTAATGGGCATCGCACCCTTTAGTCCCGGTTCGTGGCACCAACCGGGACTAAAGGTCCCATTTGAACTGGGACTAATGCTCACATTAGTCCCGATTCGTAATGCAACCGGGATTAATGCTATTTTCTGGCCGAACCAAAGCCCTGTTTTCTACTAGTGGTCCTTATGGGTACGGTGATCGAGAAGGTTCAGTCTGCCAAGAGCGGACTAAACGAGGCCTGCAGCAACCTGTTAACAGGTTTTGAGGTAAGTCGCGTAGAAAGAGAACAACCCCATGCAGATAGTAGCCCCTGAGACACTGTCCGGTGTTCGGTGAGAAAGACCGGACGGAGGATCAATCCTTTGTTGTAGGAGACTAACTTAATATGTATGAATAAGCAGGCGTCGCTGCTGGCCGCGACCTCGCATGCTGCCGAAGTCTCTGAACTGAAGCAGAGGCTGTAGCGGACCGAGAATGAGCTCGGCGAGGTGAAGATTCAGCTCCGGGAGAAGCAAGGTGAGTAACGACTTGCTTTGTATTCGGAAAGAATAAGTGGTGTGTATTGACCGGAGTGTCCTGTTATGTATAGGAGCGGCGACTGAGATCGAGGCCCTGAAAAAGGCCCTGGCTGAAGCCGAGGAGAAGGCTGTTCAACAGCAAGCCACCCGTAAGAAGCTCAAGGCCCGGGTCAACGAGGTCCAGCAGGAGCTCCAGGATGCGGTGAAGAAGTGCGAGGCCTTGGAGCATGATGCATCAGTTCAAGAGACCAAACTCGCCAAGACTCGTCAGAGTGCGGAGACCGCACAAAATGAGGCTCAGGGTGCCCTCCAGGAGATCCAGGAAGCCAAGAAGATCGCCGCGGGTAAGGCATTTAACATGCAAAGCAAGTATGCGGAGAGGAAGTACCTTTTACTAACCCGGATTCGGAGTTGCCCAGGGGCGTTTGCGGATCTACCACGCAGCGCGTCCGATGCTGCGGAGTTCTTCTGAGCCAAAGAAGGGAGTTCCACGGAGAAGCTGTTCTGGTCGCAGTACGCTGCGCCAGAACATCCGGTGCCCTTCACCGATCAGCTGAAACAGCTGGTGGAGCTGCATAGGGTGGCTGAACTAGCCATAGGATTTGATAATCCGGCTATGGCCAGCCGAAGCTATGCCCAGCAGCTACTACGGACTCGTGAAGTGGCTGGTGAGCGCCTGTTCTCGGCTGGACGTCGTCAAGCGATCGGCCTGTATTGAGGGTGCACGCATGGCCTTCGCCCGTTGCAAGATGTGGTGGGCAAAGATGGACGTCGTCGAGGTGACCAGAGGGCCGCCAGAGGGCAAGGAGCACCGCACACCCGAACGATATTTTGCGGATGTCCTAGAGGGGTCTCGCATTGCAGCAGCGCAATGTTCGCAAGACATCGTATTTGAATGAATGCATTCGTGTTGTCTTTGCCTTGTATGATGAAAACAAAGCATGGTTGTAATATAATGTTTGTTATGTTTTAATTGTTTCCTCCTGTGCGGCCGTGTTGTATGGAATCTGAGGGTTGGTCAGTCGTCGGCTACTGCCCTCACATAGGTAGTACGGAGGTGTTCGGGATGGAATATAAACAATCTTGATCCAATTATATGGTCTTTGAAGGAGTTGTTTAGCGCAACGAACCAGGCAATCAGACTATGCGGCTTAAACGCCCTCACTTAGCCATAGGAGTTTTATAATAAAACATGGGCGCAGCCCCTGGTATACGAACCAGAGTGCTGTCAGCGTATGATCGGGAAGTACTGATCGTTCGCGTGATGCGGAAAAAATCTCCAGCGATTTTCAACCTCTCGAACAGCTGACCGGCTCTCGCCACATCATGACAGTCAGTTTTCGGCTTTCTCTACTGAGGTGCTCATCCGGGTAAACCAGGGCACAATCACAGTAGTTCTCCCTTTACTACCCTAGCTGATGTAGCAGAACGTAGGGTAGCAAACACAGGAGCCGGGCAACCCAACTATTGACCAAAGACATGATTCAGAGCCAATGCATATAATGCTATATTCGGGGTGCCGAACTTATCTATAAGAAGTGTTCGGACTTTGTTGCTACGGGTGTACGGGTGCTAGAATATGAGGCGGTGAGGAGCCCCTGGCAAATATGAAACGTACCAAAGTGTACGGGTGCTAGAATGTAAGTAATTAATGGGAAAAGGAAAACAGAAAGAGAGCAGAGGTAATATCCGTGGCCCTTGAACCTGGGCCATGAACTGTTTCCATTATAATTGGATTGATGCGTTAAAGCGCATCGATACAAATAGTGTGATAAACAACCGGCTATTTAACATGCCACCACCGAAGGCAAGCTGCGTGTGAGTCCTGAAAACAGGTAGAGTAATTGTTAAATTAACCTCTAGAGCTTCTCCTGTATGCCTGTGCTTCGTGCCGTTCTGGTGTATTTATCCTTGGATAGTACCAGCAATCAGGCCCTCGAAGGAGGCCTGTGTGAAACCTGAGAAGGGAAGAAGAAATAGTGAAGGTGTATGTGAGTCCGGGATCGGTCTAGCCGAACTGTGGATCACAAGCTAGCTGTGCCTCCATCGATACCCATGGAATTTTGAGTGCGTAATTATGTACGCGTGGTACGAATGCCACTACCTCATCGGGATTGGGATGGAGGTCGAATTGCTAATCGAGCTCTTGACGAGCCGAGCTATCCCGTTGCAGTGTAGTTCGAACCCTCTTGATGATGTCCAGGGGCTCGGCAGCCGGATTATGGTGCTGCTTGAGAAGGCCGCTCTGTACCTCTGCTGCCAGGGCGGCGGTGTGCTCTTCTGTACGGAGGGAGCGTTCCGTGTTTCCATTGACTGTTATGACACCGCGTGGACCGGGCATCTTGAGCTTGAGATAAGAATAGTGTGGTACCGCATTGAATCTTGCAAACACGGTTTGTCCGAGCAGTGCATGGTAGCCGCTGCGGAAGGGGACGATATCGAAGATTAGCTCTTCGCTTTGAAAGTTGTCCAGGGAACCGAAGACCACTTCTAGCGTGATTGAGCCCGTACAACGGGCCTCTACGCCTGGTATGACTCCTTTAAAGGTAGTCTTTGTGGGTTTGATTCGTGAGGGGTTAATGCCCATTTTGCGCACTGTATCCTGATAGAGCAGGTTGAGGCTGCTACCCCCGTCCATTAGGACTCGTGTTAGGTGAAATCCGTCGATGATTGGGTCGAGGACCAGTGCGGCCGAACCTCCATGACGGATACTAGTTGGATGATCTCGACGATCGAAGATGATCGGGAATGACGACCACGGGTTGAATTTTGGGGCGACTGGCTCTACCGCGTAGATGCCCCTGAGTGCGCGCTTGCGCTCCCTTTTAGGGATGTGTGTAGCATATATCATGTTCACCGTTTTGACTTGAGGGGGGAATTTCTTCTGCCCCCCAGTGTTCGGCTGCCAGGGCTCTTCGTCATCGTCCTCACTTTGTGATCCCTTTTTCTTGTTCTCGGCATTTAACTTGCCAGCCTGTTTAAAAACCCAACAATCTCTGTTGGTATGATTGGCCTGTTTGTCTGGGATGCCATGTATTTGGCACGGACGGTCGAGTATGCGGTCCAAGCTGGATGGTCCCTCACTGTTCCTTTTGTAGGGCTTCTTCCGCTGACCGGACTTGGAGCCGCTAAATCCGGCGTTAACTGTAGTGTCATCGGTGTTATCGCCATTGCTTCGGCGTTTGTGTCTATTGCACCGGAGCTTGCCGGTGCTGTTTTTGGCCTCGGAGGGGCTTGCCTCGCTGGCTGTGTTTTTGCTACGAGCCAGCCAGCTATCCTCACCCGCGCAAAAGCGGGTCATGAGTGCCGTGAGGGCTGCCATGGATTTCGGCTTTTCTTGGCCGAGGTGGCGGGCGAGCCATTCATCATGGATGCTGTGTTTGAAGGCCGCTAGGGCTTCGGCATCCGGACAGTCAACTATCTGGTTCTTTTTGGTTAGGAACCTAGTCCAGAATTTTCTGGCAGATTCTCCAGGTTGTTGAACTATATGACTTAAGTCATTGGCGTCTGGTGGCCGGACATAAGTGCCTTGGAAGTTGTCCAGAAAATCTTCTTCCAAGTCCTCCCAGCTGCCGATGGAATTTTCGGGCAGGCTATTTAACCAGTGTCTAGCTGGTCCTTTTAGCTTTAGTGGGAGGTACTTGATGGCGTGGAGATCGTCTCCTCGGGCCATATGGATGTGTAGAATAAAATCTTCGATCCATACTGCGGGATCGGTTGTTCCGTCGTATGATTCAATATTGACGGGCTTGAACCCCTCGGGGAATTCATGATCCAGCACTTCATCTATGAAGCAAAGAGGGTGTGCGGCGCCTCTATATCGGGCCGCGTCGCGGTGCACCTCCAATGAAGTCCGCCTGCGGTTATCGGCCCGGGTGTGACTAGGTTTGTCACGTCCGAGTAGGTAGCCGATAACCTGAGTCGAAAAGCGTCCTCGCAATCCGTAAATTGATCTGGTGTGTCCTGCTCTACTGTCCAGGTCCTGCCGAAGGTCGTATGTATAGTCCCGAGCTGTTTTGTCTCTGTTTTTGCGAGGCGGTGGGGCGGTCTGCTGTTCGGCATGAGTTGCCGTTTTGTCCCGACCGCGGGGAGGTCTGTCCGCCGCACTGTCCCGACCACATGGTGGTCGTTCTGCATTGCGCGAAGGAGGTATGGTCTCCGGCGCCTCCTCATCGAACTGAGGTAGCAGTCTGCGCTTCGGGTAACTCTTGGCTGGACGCTTGAGGCCGTATTCTTCGGCTGTCCGGACATCAGTCCATCTGTCAATGAGTAGGTCTTGATCAGCTTGAAGCTGCTGCTGCTTCTTCTTCAGGCTTCTTGCAGTGGCTATTAGCTGGCGCTTGAAATGCTCCTGCTCGAGGGGTGCCTCAGGCATGATGAAATCCTCGTTGCCGAGGCTCTCCTCATCCTCAGAGAGTGGACGATAACTATCGTCATCCGTCTCATTGGGCATGGCCTGTTTATCAGGGTTAACTTGCCCGTTGTCTTGTTCCTCCTGTTCGGATGTTGCTCCAACAGGGTCTTCATTGTTTTCGGCGTCGTCCGGAGTACTGTTTTCTCCGGCGCCAGTGTTGCTATCTTTCGAGCAACGTGACTTAGAACGGCTTTTAGGGCACCGGCGCTTGCACTGTGTCTCAGAAGGTTTATTCGCAACTGGATCTTCTTTGTCATCGTCGCTAGCCTTTTTAGGTGTGTCAACCATGTACACATCGTACCAAGAGGTCGCCGTCCAACGTCTAGTGAAGGGCGGGTCTTGGCCTTGCTCCTTGTCGGCATCGTCGTCCATACCGTCGATGTCTTCGGAGCCATAATCAAGCGCGTCGGTTAAGTCCTCGACGGTGGCTATGAAGTGGGTGGCGGGTGGGATGCGGAATTATCCATCATCAGCCTCTTGTTTGAACCGGACATAGTTCGGCTGTGAGTCCCCCGCCAAGGACAGGTTCTTTAATGAATTTAGCACATCGCCCAAGGGCGAGTGTTGGAAGATATCTGCGGCACTGAACTCGAAGATCGATAACCAATCCGGCTCTGCGCCCGCGGGCATGCGTGGTTCGGAACCTGTAGCCGGAGACGAGTCTGGAATTCCACTGACGCAGACATTGCAAGGTGCTAAGTCTGTGTGCGGCTCCAACGCCGCGGATTCTGTGGCTTCGGATGGCGCAATTTGCTCCGGATCTAAGGCCGTAGCAGTTACAGGAACCATCTCCTGAATATGGTCCGATGACAGATTTAAGTCATGTTCATAGGAGCGAGGGGGAGCGATCGCTGTGGTCTCAAATCCGTTGAAGATCAGGTCTCCACGGATATCCATGACGTAGTTCAAGCTTCCAAATCTGACCTGGTGGCCAGGGGTGTAGCTGTCGATCTGCTCCAGATGGCCAAGTGAGTTGGCCCGCAGTACGAAGCCGCCGAATACGAAGATCTGTCCGGGGAGGAGGTTTCTCCTTGGACAGCGTCACTATCAACGATTGAAGGGGCCATTGAACCTTCCGTCGACGGCACAGTGGAACTCTCAATGAAAGCACCAATGTCGGTGTCAAAACTGGCGGATCTCGGGTAGGGGGTCCCGAACTGTGCGTCTAAGGTTGATGGTTACAGGAGACGGGGGACACGATGTTTACCCAGGTTCGGGCCCTCTCATGGAGGTAATACCCTACTTCCTGCTTGATTGATCTTGATGAATATGAGTATTAAAAGAGTTGATCTACCACGAGATCGTAATGGCTAAACTCTAGAAGTCTAGCCTGTATGACTATGGTAATGAGTATATCATTTTCGGACTACACCCTCCGGTTTATATAGACACCGGGGGGATCTGGGGTTACATAGAGTCGGTTACATAAGAAGGAATCTTCATAGTTGATCGCCAAGCTTGCCTTCCACACCAAGGAGAGTCCAATCCGGACACGGGTACAATCTTCGGCCTTCATGTCTTCACAGCCCATCAGTTCAGCCCATTGATAATAGGTCGGACGCCCGAGGACCCCTTAGTCCAGGACTCCCTCAGCAGCCGCACAGGGCCTCCTGCCCCGGCTGCTGTCGCCGCTGCTGACCCGGAAATCATCGCTGCTGCACTCGAAGAGTGCTGTACTGGCTGTGTACCGGCCATGAAGATCACAACCCGGCTCGGTGGATCGAAGGGGTCCGGAATACTGTCGCCATCGGAACAGCCCCCAAGCCGGCCGTCTTGCAGTTGGTACAATGACTCAGTCTCTCCGGTAGATTACTCGTCATCGGAGTAAACAACGGTTTCATCACCAGATGCTAATCTGTCCTCAGATTCCGCTCCATGGATGACTCCCACGAAGGCACGCTTCATGGCAGGCTGAGCCCGGACGGGTCTCGCACGCTGAGCCGTTTTGATGATGTCGGTGCAGATGTCCGGCTCAGGTCCCGGTTCGCCGATCTTGCCAATGAAGACGTGAATTCCGCCGAAGGGGACCCAGTACCCATACTCAATTGAGCCGGCCTCGGGGCCCCAGCCTGCATCGTCGATGTAGAGCTTGCCGCGACGACTCTTGGTCATCCGGCCCACAGCGTATCCCTTGAGCCCTTCAAAGTTGCCCTCTAAGAACTTGAAACCATCATGCGATAGCCCCACGGTGGGCGCCAACTGTCATTGTTTTGTCACGGCAGATGTCCTAGTGTGAGGACTTAGTCGTGGAGCCATCGCAACGTAGTTAGCTTAAAGGGGTTAAACAGGACAAAGTACACGAGGATTTTATACTGGTTCGGCCCCTTGCGGTGAAGGTAAAGGCCTAATCCAGTTTGAGGTGGTATTGCTAGGGTTTCGATGACCAGGGAGCGAATACGCTTTGCCTGGCTCTCGATCTGTTGTTTCTTGTCCCTAAACCGTCGCCGGGTCGCCCCTTTATATACACAGGTTGACGCCTGCAGTTTACAGAATCCCAGCCTGCTCATAAACGTGTCCGGCTCGGTTTCTACCCTTTCCTATCTTACAACACAAGTTATACATCATATGGCGGTTTATATGTACGGGCCTTAATCCGCCTTTGGGCCTTGGGCCTTCTTGTTAAATCTCCTTCATAAAGCGCCATACTCCTTGTCTTCGTGGGCTTCAATATGAATAACTCACCATGAGTATAACCCGGCCCCTCCTAGGCGGTTTATACTCGATAGTTATATCCCCAACAGGCGTCGCGCTGGGGCCAGCCGACTCCATTTTCCTTGTGGGCGTCGCGCCGAGCTCACAGTTTTGAGCAGAGTAGCCAGAGACGAGCCTAGTGGCAGTGCGAGTGGGGAAGAAGGAGGGCTGGGGTTTTCTGTGGGAGTGGAAGAAGAGGAGCAGGCGTTTTCTGTACGAGTGAGGAAGAAGGTGAGCGGGTTTTTTTGGAAGAGTGAGGAAGATGGGGAGCGGGGAGAATTGGGGCGAGACGGAAGCGTAAGTGGAAGCAAGGAGGAAGGAGGGTTTTCGTGGGATTGCCCCCTCTTCAAGAAATATGGGCTTCTCCTCGCAAAAAACAAAAACAAATGGGCTTTAAGATGGATAGGCTTCTGTATCGGCCTAGTCAGCTGCCCGTGTTTCGTACTGGAGGGCCTTGTGCTAGAGGCAGCCCGAGACACTCTCCAGCTTATTGTCCATTCGAAATAAAAAAAGAGACGCCTCCAGCTTATGGCTACTCATCGGTAACCTTTTTCAGGCATCCACCAAATTAGAGGATGCGGTACTGGATGCTGACACTCACACTGGTCGTGTAGCGTGGCAAAGTGGGGTGTCAAATAACAGGCCTACAATATAATTACTAGATTGTGAAGGTTCATAGGCTAGTCAACATTTGCATTAAACTAAGCTTCAGAAGATACGGTATGCATACTAACATTCAGAAGAACAAAAGTTCAGCATGTTTATGCATCTCAATGATTCACCATACTATAACCAATACAAAGCTGTGAGAAGGTGTGGAAATAAAGAAAATCGGCCGCTGCTTCTCTGAGCAAAGGGCCTCCCTGCGCACGCATTAATTTCCTGGGCATGCTTGTTTCTTCTCAATGTTGCGAGCACTTTGAGCATGTTGGCAACTCCACAGCTAGCTAGTTGCCTCATCTTGCAATTGATGCTGATACATTTGCAGCAAACACATGAGGCAATAGAGATGACTCAACATGAGTCCATATTGTGCAGTTCCCCTGAAATCATCTTCATTGTCCTGAATCTGAAAAGATAGGAAAACAATAACTATACATAAACGGTGCTACAAAACAGTAGCACATATCAATAGCTCGGCATGACAAAACATGATCATCTGGATGAAGGGGATACTGACCTGCCTGAGGAAGATTATAAATAATTTCATAAGTCCTTGGTTGATTTCCACCTTCGGCTGCACTGCTTGTTTGCTACTCCACACATGACAGGATCGTTCCGCACTGCAATAAGCAAGTCAACGTACGAATAAGCTTATTTCATCTTGCGGTGGTGATTGTACCTAGTTACAAATGTAGGAATACTTGGAGCACCATGAGGTTAGCTGACAGCAGGTAGATGCAGCCATATAAGTTTTGTGCGGCGCTACCAAAATTGAGGTTTGTATCCCTTCCCGTTATGAGAATTCTTCTTGAAGTTGGTAGAATGTGACAGCTTGTTCTTTGCATCAAACTTGCCTTTCCCCTGAGATTTGTTCTTGTTGTTTTGGGGCTGGTTGGGCTGGAAGTTCTTCTCGTGTACCATGTGGGCACTAGAAGCTCCCTCAGCGACCCAAGCACGTGTGTCTTTTGCTCTCGCCTTCTCTTCAAAAATGAAGAGTGCTAATGAGATCCGAAACGGAAAACTCGCGTCTCTTGTTTTTCAGAGAAGTAGCAAAATCGTTCCACGAAGGTGGAAGCTTGGCAATGATGGTCCCAGCAACAAATTTCTCCGGCAACACACACTTGAAGTACTCAAGTTCCTTAGCGAGTGACTGTATCTCATGAGTCTGCTGAACAACAGAGCCCTCATCAGTCATCTTGTAGTCATAGAATTGCTCCATGACATAAAACTCGTTGCCAGGGCCCGAGGCCCCAAACGTGGCCTCGAGCGCAGCCCACATGTCTTTGCCGCTATCAAACTACATATATGAATCCATAATGGAATCGTCAAGAACACTTAGCAGGGCGGCTTTGAAGAGGGTATCCATGTTCTCAAAAGCTTCCTGCTATGTAGGATTAAGATCGCCCTCAGGCTTACCCTTAGTGGCGTCATAGCAGTACATGATCTGAACCCAATATACTGCTCTTGTGCGCCACCTTTTATATTGCACCCCCTTAAAAGTAGGCGGCTTCAAAAGCGCAGCAAAACCACTCGGAGTAAATTGCCTATAATCAGGTTTTTTGATTGGATTGTTGAATATATGAGCAATTTACTATGAGATGTAATCCGAATCAACAGTAAATAGATCATGACGACAATTGCAAAGATCAAAGTAATGATGCGGACTAAACCAGGAGGACAGAATCACATACTGTACAGCGGGAGCAGAACCGCTATGGTTGATGTTGTCACTCATGTCGTTGATGAAGAGGTTATTGAGGTCGGGGAAGAAGGCTGTCGTTGAGGAAGTCGTCGCTGCCAGCAGTCACAGGAGTGTGCTCCCCAAAAACCTGATCGCCCCTCTCCCGTACATGATCACGAAAGGCGGGGTTCGGAGAACTGCTGTCCCTTCTCGCGGTGCACGCCGGAAGGAGGGATGGAGAAGAATTGCGTGGCGACACTAAGATCTGGAATGGTGCGAAACCATATGATACAGCGGCGGCTAGGGTAGAGCCTGTCAGGTCGGTCATGCGAGTAATACCAAGTACATAATAGTAGGCCTTTGGCCCAAACCCCACGTCCAAGTCAAATAATAGCCCCATTACCCAAAAGAATCAGAAACGGTTGAGTAATTAAGGCGTTCGTTAATTATTAATTAATGACTTAATAAATTTTCCGACTCACACCACACTTAGAGCATGGTTAATAGTATAGCCAACATCCGGCTATATGAAGTTGACACATCATCAAGAACCAACCTAATACGTAGCCTGCTTACAATAGTTAGTCCCTTTAGTATAATACTATATCATTAATAATGGCCCCACCTTTTGTCTCACAAAGTATGTGTAGTCTGAAATGCCGGGCGTGCAGCGGGCGGTGCCCTCGGTCGGCCCGCCGCTTCAACGGCGGAAGCAGTGAGAGGTCGCGTCGCCCTAACTTGCCATCAATGTGGAGCGGCGGGCTCAGCTCGCGCCGGGCGGGAAGGTTTCGATTTTTGATTCAGTTGCTGTGCTGCTACCGTCCAATATTCGTGTGTGGTTGTTTCTAGAATAAAAAAGGAGGTACTCCTACTTATGTTACTCCCACTATGGCTAGCCTTGCGCTTGGCTCTTCGCCTCTTCCGGAAGTCGAACAATAATGGTGGTACTACAGTAGTACTTTTGGCAATCTAACACCAAATGAACTGCTGCACGTCCACCGCTTGTAAGCAAAAGTTTCTCCTCATGTGCGAGCCACCACGCATGCGTTGGCAAGGGAGAAGGCGTAGTAAGCAAGCCTCTCGTCGTTCTGCGAGTTGACGGGACACATCAAAGTTATTTAGTATGTACTCTCTCCAAAAAAGGGCTGACCATGTCATGGCTACAATCCCGTGCTCCGTCGTTGAGTACATGCACTATTCACGTGCCATCGAGGAGAAAAATATTGCGTAGTAGGAGTAGGTGCCAGCGAAGTGCACGACTCACTTACGCACTGCTTATCTGATTATCTCCATTTTCTTGCATGACACGTGCACCTTGATGCTAGATGTCTCGCGTGTTGGCAAAAGGATGAACAAAGCTCACGTAAAAAAAAGAGGTGGAAGAACATAGATTCCCGACGACTGAGAAGGAGCAAGGAACCTTGCACATTTTCCCCTGTTTTTTGCCGCATGCCCACCTATAAACAAATAAAAGAACATGAACTCTTCGCTAACCACTAGAGACGACACATCAGGATGCTAAGTTGACGATATTTTATTAGTTTATACTCCCTCTGTCTCGGTTTATAGGCCGTGCACGTAGTTCTAGGTCATCGATTTTACTAACTAAATATGAGTTATATGTCACAAAAAGTATATCATTAGATTCTTAAGTGGATGTAGTTTCTAAACATATATTTTTCATCCAATATGATACATATTTAGCTAGTTAAATTGTCAACCTAGAATGACGCGCATGTCTTATAAACCGAGATGGAGGAAGTATTGATAACCACGCAAGAAGCCACACATGTACAGGACACATGCAGCCATGCATGTACACACGACGACGCACTAACTCATGCCGATCCAACTCATGCACAAATGAGCACAGCATGGAGCACACAACGCACGTACACAACACATGCATGCACACACACACTCGGCCGCAGAATGCACGTGAATAACACATGCATGCGCACACACGCGGCTGCATGGAGGCGTGCACCATCTGTGGCGACGTCCGGTTTGTCGTGCTACAGCGAAGCTCGCACACAACGGCACCTACGCATCTCTTGCAGCACCTCTTTGCCGTCGTTGCTCAACGACTAGCCGGAGACGAAGACGACCGTAGCCTCGGCCTTAGAGCTAGCACCGATGGAAAAGCACGCACGCTGCACGCACACGAGCACGTACGGAGTGCCCACGACGTGGTGCGTCCCCAGTCGCCTCTACTCCTTCTGCGCACGTTGTCTATGAAGGCGGTTGCATGCCTAATGATGATGTGGGTGAGATCTTCTAGGACTCAGATGATGACGAGGAAAATTATGGGGGGTGTCTCCAACAGTGTTCCTCGGCTCGCACCTCTTGCATCATGGTGGTCGAGCTTGGAGTCATTCATCTGGTACACGTAGCATCTCAGATCTGGAGCAAGGTGGCGTACACCGTCAAGGTCCACGGTCAAGGGGGTCAGGGCGGACGCGACCTCTCACTGGGTCCGCCATTTGAAGCGGCGCGCCGGCCCAGGGCGCCGCCCGCTGCACTCCCAGCTGTACCCGCCTCCTCACCGCATTCAAAAACCTACATTTACTAGTATGTATACACATTTACTAACTCATGCTGATCCAACTCATGCACAAATGCGAGAAACCGACTCCGGCCATACACGTCCGTTCAGGAGCAGGACGCCGGCCAAGCTCCTCCTTCGACCATTTTGTCCACTCTTTCGGCGGCATCCGACAAGCAGGAAGAGCAGTTCTCCAGCATAAAAGCCATCTGGGTGGCCCGCAGAGCCCGGCAGCTCGCTTCTCCACCTACCTCGCCTAGCCCGTCGGAGGCAGTTGCCGCACTAAGCCAGCGCGTGGTTCCGCAGCTGGCCTCTCCAATACAGCTCGAGGAAGAGTGCCGACTTGCTCCACGCCGGCTTGTCGGGGAGCACGGCGGCACGGGCATCGTCGCTGCCCTCGACGCCGCCGCGTCGTACAGCGCCTCCAGTGTCTGCCACTGCGCCATCCGCCGTCGACGCGCGCGTAACCACGATATGCAGGCAGAGAAAGAAGCCGCCGCCGATATCAACGAGGTGATGCGGCTACGCGGATGTGGACGAGGTGACGGGCAGCACGTCCCCGCCCGCCACCATCATCGAGGAAAAGTAGAACAATGGAGGCCGCCACCGATTGTATCCCATGAAGGCCACCGCCGAGGCGACGCCGGCGAATACAGCCGGTGTCTTGCTCGATTCTTCTGCCGGATGCTGGAGGAGGACAAAGAGATCGGGCGGCGACCATTTAGATTAGGTATTTTAATTCTACCAGGCTGGTTGTAATCGGAGTATTATAGGTAGTATCATGCATGCCAACTACTCCTTCCGTTCCTAAATATAGGAGTATTATAAGAGCATGGTTAATAGTATAACCAGTTGATGGCTACATGACACTGCCACGTCATCTATAGCCAACCTTGTAGCCTTCAAGTATAATACTCCCTCCGTCCAGGTGTCATCTTACGAAAACCAAATAATCCCAAAATACTTACGCACGGTGCATTAACTTCTACCTCGTTTCTTGTTTCTTGACATATCAACCAATAAGAGATGTGGGTGTGCATGCTTTTAATGACTTGAGACTAGCAAACACGACATGCAGTGGTTAGTTCATTGCATGCAATGCTATTAATTAGCAAATAAACATTAAGTGTGAGGCGGTTCTATAGGTGGGCAGGGGGCGTAGGCCAATTCCTCTCCAAACACCTAGGGAGTGGTTGAACCGAACAAGTATAACTTGTTTCTAGTGGGTACATTGACGTGGCATCGAAAGGGTGTGATAGCTGACTCTTGCAAAATAATTAACTACCACGTTGGCATACATGAGCATTGGGCACACTTGTCAGCATGCTGGACGAAGGAAGGAACGCAAGACAAAATGGAGCGTGGAAGGGTGTGAATCGATTGGCTCACGTGTGATGACCACTGGAGCAATACACTCAGGTACTACATTAAAAAATTAGTGCAAACACGGCCGGTTATACTATGAGTAGGTGACCGTGCGCTTGGCTCTTCGCCTCTTCTGAAAGTCGAATAATGATGATGGTACTACAGTCGACAGTGTACTACTAGTAAGCAAAGCTTCTCCTCGTTTGCGAGTAGACCGGACACATCAAAAGTAGTGCATTAGTCTCCAAAAAGGGTTGACCATGTCCATGGCTACCATCCCGTGCTCCGTCATTCAGTGTGTGCTTCTCGTCGTTCTGCGAGTTGACGGGACACATCAAATTTAATACGTATTTAGTACTCTCTTCAAAAAGGGCCGACCATGTCCATGGCTAGCATCCCGTGCTCCGTCATTGAGTACGCGCACTATTCATGTGCCATCGAGGAGGAAAAATATTATGTAGTACTAGGTGCCATCGTAGTGCACGACTCACTTACGCACTGCTTATCTCCATTTTCTTGCATGACACGTGCACCTTGATGCTAGATGTCCCGCATGTTGGCAAAAGGATGAACAAAGCTCATGTCAAAAAAAGAGTGGAAGAACATAGATTCCCGACGACTGAGAAGGAGCAAGGAACCTCGTGGTGGAGCGTCTGCACTCATAATATTTAATATTATTTAGCGATATAAAATCAACCAATCATCTCCACAGTAGACCGGAAGAGTACGAAACACGGCAGCCCAGTGTAGTTACATCATACTGTACGTGGCCAACCCATGCTATCACCATATTTCTTGGCCTCCGTGCGACACCTAGCTCTAGTAATCCACCAGCCCATATCGCTTCTCGCTCCTCGTCTCTCTCAAAGTGCGGAGGGCTGGCATTTTTGCCGTCTATTGAGGCCGGTTAACTCATCACATGTTAGCGACATGCCAAGAGCATTCTAAAAAAATCACTGTACTCTATTGTTATGCCAAGAAGAGGAAGCGCTTTGACTGACAGACCAAACGAGACAGGCATGTCGTGCCGTGAGTGGGTCCAGTTTCTCGTTTTGAACTTGTTTGGTGTAGTAGTAACACTTGCTTTGGACTATTGGTAAGATTTTATGTACTCCCTCCATCTAGTGAATAAGTCATCTTAGATTGTGCACCGTGACCAAGGAAGAGGGGAAAATGAGAGAAATTAATATTTATTTGCTAATTAATAGCATTGCATGCAATGAACTAACCATTGCATGTCGTGTTTGGTAGTCTAAGTCATTGAAAACATGCACGCCCCACATCTCTTATTGGTGGATATGTCAAGAAACAAGAAACAAGGTGGGAGTTAATGCACCGCGCCTAAGTATTTTGGGATTATTTGGTTTTCGTAAGGTGACTTATACACCTAGACGGAGGGAGTAGAGCCTAATGTATTCTTCGAGGATGCCTTTGACTATTAATAAGATTCTACATAATTTGAAAATTATATCATTCGAAAGTCCTTTCACGTTCCGTTTTCAAAAATAAAAAAGATCCTTTCACGTACGAATTTGACTGGATGCTTTGAGCAACTTGCATGCCCTATACTACTCCTCTTTGGATACTCTAACTTAGCTAGAGGTTGGACTAACTCATGACTAACCCTGAACTAACTGTAGCCAAAGAGGTGTTTCGGTGACGGGGTTAGATTGACAATAAATGCACTTGATGGAGAGAGAAAAGTGATTTTTTTAGTGGGCCCAAGGAGGTACTTACTGTGGGAAAGGTGAAGTGATGGTTTCTTCGCCCGAGGAACTTATTACTCTGGGAATATGGGAGTACCAGCGGATTCAAGGAACGGAGAAATGATGGTTGCTTCATCCGAGCAACTTACTATGGCCAAGGTGGGGCTCTGTGATTTGACTGCTCACTAGTCATTACTAATGCGGTGCAACAACCAGGGTGAATCTTTCCCTGCAGTTGTGCACTCAATATTGCTGCATGGCAGGTGGAGCCGGATGAAGGATGTCCCACATGTCGGCGAAACGAAGTTGAATTGTTTCTGGCATTGCTATCAATCCTTCAGGATTTGTTTATATGTACGCATAATTTTAATGAAATTGTACTGGGATGATATGAAGGTTTCAACTTTGGTTCCCACAGGAAAAAAAAAGGTTTCAACTTAGGATTCATGTGTCCTCTTGCCTCAAAATTATCTCGTTACAACATTCCATCAAATACAAATGAAACTACCATGGCTGCTAATGCATATCAATGGTTCGCAGATCAGCGCCAATATTCACATCACAACTGAAGACAAAGTTGTGAGAAGGTGTTCAAATAAAGAAAATATATAATTGATCAATGCTGTTCGTAGGCATGGGCCCATTTCCTGGGCACGGTGTTCATTGCTTGGCAGCTAGTTTCACCCAGCGCTGTAGCCCAAAAGGGGTGTACGGAGGACACCACAATCCGATCATTTTGTGCAGCTCCACTAAAATCGAGCTGACCATCCCTGTTTGCAAAGATATCCAGTCAGTGTGATTACAATAATAGTGGAACTAGATGATGAAACATAACACACACAAATAGAAGCCGGTCACCTCTGCGATCTCTCTTTAGGACTAATTACTTGTTGGAGAAGATTAGGCATTGTTGATAGTCAGATTTGGCAGATGAAAAATATGGATCGTGATGCTAATGTGCTAAGCTGAAGATTGTTTTTTAACTGAAGATATACACACGCTGATGGAGTTGGGGAGGTAAGAGTACAGGAAGTTGAAGATTTAGACTCCAGTTTTGTTCACGTACAACCACCATCAGGTATAACATGAAGACGGGGCTACGGTTGAGATATGCTTGACTATTTGGAGCATGGAGAGGAGCGGACGTCGCTGGTTATACTGTTTTTATTATCAAGGAAACCAGGTTCCTGTTCAAAATGTACAGAAAAGGACCAAATCTTGGTAAAACAGAGTTGTAACCAGATCGGTCTCCTGATCGATCAAAGGATCAAAGTCCAGATCGCCCTATATATACGTAGGGTCAGAGGCCGGTAGAGGGACACACCCAACATCGACAAAAACAAGTCTATTATTTCTACACATAGTTTTTCTTTCTTTCGTTCGTTTTTCCCCTTCGACTTCTCTGTTCTTGCCTGCAAGTTCAGAGATCGCCGTGGCAGTAGGTCGATCCTACGCTGCTGCACCCAGAAAACGGGACCTAGACGTCGCTTAGGTTCCGTTTGCCGTTGATCCGTTGAAGATTCGTCCAGAAGAATCAAGTTTTCTTTGAGATCGGTAAGAACAAGGCCGTTCTGTTCCTCATACAGCAAAAGACAGCAAAAGAAAAGACCAGCTAGATTGTTGATCTGTTGTGTTGCCGTGCAAACGATTTTGCCATCAACACAATTTGGCGACTCCGCTGGGGAATCGAGTCAATCGGCTATCATGTCTGACGAAAAGGCCGAACTCAACCCCGGCAACATCATCAAACCCACATTAGATGAGTTGTGAGAAGAATATCGTCAGAAGTATGAGCAACGTTTGCAAGAATTTGAAGACTCTCAGCGCCGGCGCAAGCAAGAGTTTGAAGATACAATGCTTTCCTGCTTCCAGAAGACTCGCCAAGGTGTCATCATGAAGGGACCTGATCTGCCATCCGTCACCGAAGCATCGAAGGTAGGACCGGTAAGTGAAATTACACATGGTCTCAAGGAAGAGATGGCTATTATGATTGATCAATCAGTAGGTGCATCTGTTCATAATACGCATGAAAATTATGTTAGAAATCTAGACAGCATGATCGCTGGTCATGTTAAAAATCTGTTTGAAAAGATGCAAGTTAGTAACTCTGTGATGCCATCAGTGTCGTATTCTGACAGAGAAAGAGATAGGCAGCCCTTAGCAACCGAGGCTTCAACTTCAAATAATAATGCTGTTAATATGCAGCACGGTGCTATACCTTTCGATTCATCGGCGCTCTTCACACCCCCTGGAGTACCACAATATGGTTTGCCGATGAATTTGTATGCTAACCACAATAGTAGTGGTCCGGCTGTTAGTGTTTCACCAAGTGTTGCTAGATCAGGGCATGCATATGCACCTCCTGCATTTTCTTCGTCAGGTCCTACAGCTAGCCCTTACAACTCGGTTCCATCTATGATCAATAATCAAAGCCGAGTAGATGTTATTCCAGCAAGCATTCCTGTGTCTTCATACCAGCCTATGATACATTATATGCCCACAATGCCACCTCCGAATTTAACCAGTACACATGGTCAATTACCATCTAGTAATTTTAATAATTCTTTCAGAAATTTGCCACCCGCACAACCGAACCAAGCACTGCAGCATGACCATAGTATTCCACAACCTAGTACTGTAGGGCAACAACAGCAGATGGCACGAGATCGGCCTATGGCCGAGCCTCACACAGGGGCTGATAATCTGAAGGAACAGTTGGCTACTGTCTTGAAGGATTCATTTGGGCTGGAACCAAAGGGGAATGCACGAGCTTATAGAAAGCCGTATCCTGATTATTATGATACTTTTCAGTATCCTAGGGGGTTCAGGTTACCGGAGTTTGTTAAATTTACGGGAGAAGATGGTAGAACAACACTGGAGCATATTGCTCAATTTATTGTACAGTGCGGCGAGGCTAGTGCTAGTGAAGTGCTAAAGCTGAGATTATTTCCGTTGTCCTTATCTGGCACAGCTTTTTCTTGGTTTTCTTCGCTTGCACCCAATTCTATTCATACATGGTCTCAGTTGGAACAGAAGTTTCATGAATATTTTTATACTGGAGATAATGAACTCAGATTGTCACATTTAACATCGGTTAAACAGAAGCATACGGAATCTGTTGCTGAATATATTAGAAGGTTTAGAGATACACGAAACCGATGTTTTAATTTGGTAATTTCTGATAGGGATCTTGCTGATCTAGCTTATTCAGGTTTGCTTGTACATCTTAAAGAAAAGCTAGAAGGACATGATTTTGTGGATGTTAGCCAAGTTTTGCAAAAGGCTCTGGCTCAAGAAAGCCGGGCAAAAGAATCTAGAAATTTTCATAGGTCTAGTGATAAAACTAGTAAAAATGATCGGCCTGGTATGAACATGGTTGAGTATGATTCTCAGTCATCAGATGATGAGGGTACAGATATGTGTGTGGCTGAATGGGATTGGGCTTCTAAGTCTAAACCATTTGTTTGCTCTGCACTGAAGCCAATTTCACATAAGAGGGAAGAAATAAAATATACATTTGATGTTTCCAAGTGTGATAAGATCTTGATTATTTGTTACAATGGAAACAAATTAAACTGAATAATGGCCATGTTATACCGTCACCAGAAGAACTAAAAAGGCGTGCTTATTGCAAATGGCATAATTCTTATTCTCCTGCTACTAATGACTGTAATGTTTTCCGTCGACAGGTTCAATCGGCCATTAATGAAGGACGTTTGAAGTTTGATGAGCGGATGCAATTAGATGCTAATCCTTTCCCTGTCAACACGATTGATTTTGAGAATAAGAAAGTTCTTGTTCGGCCATCTCAGGCCGAATCAGCAAGAGGAAAAAATATGGTGGTGGCTGAGAGTAGCTCAAAGTCTCTGGAAGAGACCAGGGAAGTGGCCAGAAAAGTGCAGATTGAGAAAAATTCTAGGGGTGGTGAATCAATTAAAATTACAGTGCCAGTATTAGGCTCTGATGCTATGCAAAGTGCCAGGCCAAGAATGATCAAACCAAAGAGCCCCGAAGTTGACCGTTGGAAAATTAATGAGGGAAAGAGTAAGGCAATAAAAAAGAAAGAGAAGCCAAAGGTCACTTTTGATAAGCTTCTGGCTAAGTATGAACATGGCAAGGCAGGTCAAAAATATTTTGATCGGCCAAGAAACTTTAAGCGGCCGAGATCACCAGAACAGGGATTCACTGGGCCAGAATATCGACGTGGAGATTTTCATGCAGCAGCCCCATATCCATTTAACGGGCTGCCAATGCCTATGCCATGGGGATTCGATTTTGCTCCTTGTCCGCCGTGGGGTTGGTGCGGACCATGGATGCCGCTTCCTCCGGTAATGCCTTTTGGACAGTTTCATCCAGGTTGGGCTCCTCACAGAAGGCCGGTTTTTGATAGATTGTCACATCCAAATCATAACCGTTATGGTCAAAGGGATTGGTCTTATGGTAGAGGTGAGCTTAATCGAAAAGTATACCGTGTGAAGGAGACTAAGCATGTGAATGAGGAACCAAGCTCAGTTACGGGTGAGAGACAACCAGGTTGCAAATTTGCAGGTGCCAACAATGGAGTACAGCGTACCACAACAACACATGAGAAGGATGAGGCTACAGGAACAACAAACAGTGAGGAAGCCACAATACCATCCATGAATAGTGATTCTGCTACAGTAAAAACTGGTTTGATTACCTCCTGTGTTGATTCTGGAGCACCAAAAATATCAAATTGTGCCAACCTGAGCAACGGTTCAGAAATACAGAAGGTTGATAGGAATGTGCCTTTGCTGCCTGGGACAACGCCGCAACCACGTTGGTGCCCCAAGGGTCTTTCCAATTCACAAAAACGACGATTACAGAGGCTACGCACGGAGAAATTGAGGGAGGAGGAAGCCGAAAAATTGAGGGACAAGTTGTTCAATGAGTGGAAGCCTATGGTTCCCGTCCGAAAGGAGTGGAGAGTAAAACAAGTCAATGTACCCGATCCAACGCCTAGTGATGATGAAGATGATCTGCTGGATGATGAAGGGTCTCCGATGATTAAAAATGGCTCTCCAACTTGCGATGGTATGGATATTAATATGGTATTTGTATTGCCTTCAGAATTCCGGGCTGTGGAAGAAAGTGAAGCGGCACAATTGTGTCTTGGTCCCAAGGAAGCTATTTTTGAAAAGCCAGATGAATCAAGCCGTCATTTGAGGCCACTGTATGTTAAGGGGCATATTAATGGGAAACCAATATCTAGAATGTTAGTTGATGGCGGAGCAGCTGTAAACTTTATGCCATACTCACTGTTTAAGAAATTGGGACGAGAGGACAGCGAGCTTATGAAGACCAATTTGACACTTAATGGATTTGGGGGAGAGCCTACAGAAGCAAAAGGGGTTATCACTATGGAACTTACTATTGGAAGCAAGACCATACCTACGGCTTTCTTCGTCGCTGATAAGCAAGGTAATTATAGTGTCTTATTGGGTCGTGATTGGATACACGCAAACCGGTGTGTTCCTTCTACTTTGCACCAGTTTTTGATACAGTGGGTCGATGATGATGTGGAAATTGTTCATGCGGATACGTCGACCTATATTGCTATGGCTGATGCTTCAGCTAATTGGCAACATGGTGATGCCCAATGTTTGTCAGGGCTAGATCTTTCAGATTTTGATTTTCTTAGTGTAACCAAAGATGGGTTTGTACCCGTAGTTGTAAAGCCGGTTGTTGCAGCTCGGCTCGAGAATATGATGTTATAGATGGGTAAAGAAGATAACTTAGATTGGTTACAAAAACGTGTGGAACAATATCGGTCTGATAAGAACGATATTTGTGAGGCTATTGATGATTTTGATGAAGTGCAAAAGTTAGGACAAGGTTTTTCGTCGGCTGATCCATTAGAAGAGATTGATATAGGTGATGGTACTATTCCTAGGCCGACTTTTATTAATAGGAATATGACAGCCGATTACAAGGTGAAAGTGATCGAGTTACTTAAACAATATGTTGATTGCTTCGCTTGGGAGTATCATGAAATGCCGGGTCTTAGCCGAGAGCTAGTAGAGCATCGGTTGCCTATTAAATCTGGATTTAGGCCTCACAAACAGCCACCTAGAAAGTTTAATCCTAGTATGTATGATGGGATTAAAGAAGAAATAGGGAGATTATTGAAAGCTGGTTTTATAAGGCCTTGTAGGTATGCTGAATGGATTTCTAACATTGTCCCGGTTGAGAAGAAAAATACTGGTAAGTTGAGAATATGTATCGACTTCAGAGATTTAAATAGGGCTACACCTAAAGATGAATATCCTATGCCTATAGCCGACATGTTAATTAATGATGCTTCAGGACATAGAGTTATTAGTTTCTTAGATGGTAATGCTGGTTACAATCAAATTTTTATGGCCGAAGAGGATACTTCTAAAACGGCCTTTAGGTGTCCCGGTTTTGTTGGTTTATTCGAATGGGTTGTTATGACATTTGGTCTGAAGAATGCCGGCGCGACTTATCAAAGAGCTATGAACCTAATCTTTCATGATTTACTTGGTATAGTAGTAGAAATATATATTGATGATATAGTTGTCAAATCGGATAGTGTGGATCATCATTTAGCCGATTTACGCTTAGCCTTTGAGAGAATGCGTCGGTATGGTTTAAAGATGAACCCACTTAAATGTGCTTTTGGTGTGTCGGCTGGTAAATTTCTAGGATTTATAGTACATGAGAGAGGCATTGAGATAGATCCTAGTAAAATAGAAGCTATTAAGAAAATAGAGGCGCCGCAATGTAAGAGGGACATGCAGAAATTTTTAGGCAAAGTTAACTATTTGAGAAGGTTCATATCTAACTTGTCTGGAAAGGTTAGTGCATTTACACCTATACTTCGGTTGAAGAGGGAAAATGAATTTACTTGGGGGGCAGAGCAACAACATGCATTTGATGAGATCAAAAAATATTTGTCTACGCCTCCTGTGTTGAGGGCACCTAAAGCCGGAACACCGTTTCGGATGTATGTTGCTGCGGAAGATAATGTTATTGGTGCTGTCCTAACACAAAAAATTGATGAAAAGGAGTATGTGATAACATATTTGAGCCGACGTCTATTGGAAACAGAACAAAGGTATGTGTTTATTGAGAAGTTATGTTTATCCTTATATCATGCTTGCACAAGATTGAGACACTATTTGCTATCTAGTACTTGTGAAATAGCATGCCAGACCGATGTTATCAAACATATGCTACAAAGACCGATTTTGAGTGGCAGAATCGGTAAGTGGGCATATGCATTGATAGAATATGATTTGGCTTATAAGTCTTTAAAATCCATGAAAGGCCAAATTGTAGCTAACTTTATTGTTGATCATCGGGTTAGTGATGAAAATGATATAGAGGTCGGCTATATTGAGATATATCCATGGGAATTATATTTTGATGGCTCGGCTTGTAGAGAAGGAAAAGGTGTTGGTATTGTTTTAGTCTCATTTGAAACATCAGTACGCTTAGAATATTTGTGTACCAATAACCAGGCCGAGTATGAAGCTCTTTTGTTAGGTTTGCAAATTTTAGAATCCATGGGTGTGAGGAGTGTACGAGCTTTTGGTGATTCACTATTAGTCGTACAGCAAATTCGTGGGAATTATCAATGCTTTGATGGGTTACTAAATAACTATTTG
Organism: Triticum aestivum; assembly: GCF_018294505.1. NCBI lineage: Eukaryota > Viridiplantae > Streptophyta > Magnoliopsida > Poales > Poaceae > Triticum > Triticum aestivum. Next base: position 35,169,153 of record NC_057799.1, read on the forward strand.
GAGAAGTGTTTGGAAATCATAGCAGTCCTGGATGATTTTGCCATTAGCCATATATCTAGAGAAGAGAATGTTAAAGCTAATGATCTAGCACAGCAAGCATCAGGTTATCAAGTTAGTAGAGGAAAATTATATGTCCTGGGACAGCCGGTGTTACAGTGTGCTGAAATTTCTATGGCTGAACCTAATGATTGGAGAAGACTCATAATTAGATATTTAGAAGATCCTAGCCAATCAGTAGACAGAAAGGTTCGACGCCAAGCATTGAAATATACATTATTAGATGGTGAATTATATCGCCGGACACCAGAAGGATTGCTTTTAAAATGCCTAGGTCCAGACCAGTCCAAAGTTGCTATGGGTGAAGTACATGAGGGGATGTGTGGTACACATCAGTCGGCTCATAAGATGAAGTGGTTGTTAAGAAGAGCTGGGTTTTATTGGCCGACTATGTTAGAAGATAGTTTTAGATACTATAAAGGGTGTGATTCATGCCAAAAATTTGGGGATATACAGTTAGCACCTGCTTCTATGTTGCATCCTATAATTAAGCCATGGCCGTTTCGTGGATGGGGTTTGGATTTTATTGGCCAAATACACCCTAAGTCATCCAAAGGTCACCGTTTTGTTTTGGTTGCTACTGATTATTTTACAAAGTGGACAGAGGCTGTTCCTCTTAAAAATATGACTCATAAGGAGGTTATTAAATTTATTTTAGAGCATATTGTTTATCGATTCGGCATACCACAAACTTTAACCACAGATCAAGGTTCATCTTTTATATCGCATCAAGTACGCGAATTTGCCGAATCACTTAAGATCAAGCTCTTGAATTCATCACCATATTATGCTCAGGCCAATGGTCAGGCCGAGTCCAGTAACAAGATTTTGATTAAGCTTATCAAAAAGAAAATAGAGGAACATCCAAAAAAGTGGCATGAGGTGTTGCATGAAGCATTATGGGCTCACCGAATATCTCAACATGGTGCTACGAAAGTGACACCGTTTGAATTAGTATATGGGCAAGAGGCCGTTTTACCTATTGAGGTAAATCTGGACGCACTTAGGTTGGCCAAACAAAATGATTTGTCGGCCGTAGATTATCATAACCTCATGATGGATAGAATAGATGAAGTGTCAGATGAGAGGATGAAAGCTTTAAGAGAGATTGAGAGAGATAAATTGAGAGTAGCCAAGGCTTATAATAAGAAAGTAAAAGAAAAATCGTTTCAGATTGGGGACTTGGTTTGGAAAACGATTTTGCCTGTTGGGTCCAAAGATAATAGGTTTGGAAAGTGGTCACCAAATCGGGAAGGACCATATAAAATTTTAGAAGTCGTCCCTAGAAATTCCTATTTAGTGCAAGGTTTGCAAGGAGAAAAATTGCCCAGAGCTCTTAATGGGAAGTACTTGAAAAAATATTATCCAAGCGTTTGGCAAGATGCCTGAATGATAGTATTATGCGGCCGATGCTTGGTTATCATCGCCCTGAGAAAATATAATACACATGGCCGGTGCATAATTACCATCGTCCTGAGGAAAATGAATTCAAATGGCCGATGCTAGTCATCGCCCAAAGTCAGAGCTAAATGATTAACGTGTTGAGTAATGATTATGATGCGAGGTACACATGATTTTTGGTAAGCAAGCTTTACCAAAAAACAGGGGGCATGTGTTGATAGTCAAATTTGGCAGATGAAAAATATGGATCGTGATGCTAATGTGCTAAGCTGAAGATTGTTTTTTAACTGAAGATATACACACGCTGATGGAGTTGGGGAGGTAAGAGTACAGGAAGTTGAAGATTTAGACTCCAGTTTTGTTCACGTACAACCACCATCAGGTATAACATGAAGACGGGGCTACGGTTGAGATATGCTTGACTATTTGGAGCACGGAGAGGAGCGGACGTCGCTGGTTATACTGTTTTTATTATCAAGGAAACCAGGTTCCTGTTCAAAATGTACAGATAAGGACCAAATCTTGTAAAACAGAGTTGTAACCAGATCGGTCTCCTGATCGATCAAAGGATCAAAGTCCAGATCGCCCTATATATACGTAGGGTCAGAGGCCGGTAGAGGGACACACCCAACATCGACAAAAACAAGTCTATTATTTCTACACATAGTTTTTCTTTCTTTCGTTCGTTTTTCCCCTTCGACTTCTCTGTTCTTGCCTGCAAGTTCAGAGATCGCCGTGGCAGTATGTCGATCCTACGCTGCTACACCCAGAAAACGGGACCTAGACGTCGCTTAGGTTCCGTTTGCCGTTGATCCGTTGAAGATTCGTCCAGAAGAATCAAGTTTTCTTTGAGATCGGTAAGAACAAGGCCGTTCTGTTCCTCATACAGCAAAAGATAGCAAAAGAAAAGACCAGCTAGATTGTTGATCTGTTGTGTTGCCGTGCAAACGATTTTGCCATCAACAGGCATGGAGTTGGATGAGGAGGATAGCAAAACCAATCTCGCTTTCTGCAGTCCCACAGAAATGTAAAAACCTTGCCCGTGTGACATTTTGGCGGAACTGCACAAAACACTCTTAAGAAAAAAAGTGATTTGTGCAATTCACCAAAAGGTCACAATAGCAACAAGGTGAAATGGATAGCCCTGTTTGCAAAAAAGAGGTAGAAAGGAAACAATTACTGGCGAATAACACGAGTTGAAGGCACATACGCCGACAAAAAAGAAGCATATTCCATGTAATAAGGACGAGATTGCAAGATGGAAAGTACGCCGGCCGAGATACGTTTTAGGCAAACAACTAAAGAAGATCCACATGCAACAACGTGGGAAGATGGGCAGTGGAGCAAGGCTGGAGGAAGCTCTACCTGAGGGTCATCGGGATGTTACTAGGAGGGCGCCGGCGGCCGGGATCTATCCATACCGCGGCAGTGAGCAAGTGGTGAAGGCCCTACCGCGCCGGAGCTTGGTCAGAGAGAACGGCGAGTACTGCAGATCGGGACGTGCTGCCTCACCGCCGTCGAACAGAGAAACGAGGCACATCCTCCCTTTCCGTCGGCGGACGGGATGCGGCCGGATCACTGACCAACGGTGAGAGAGAGAGGCCACCGCCGCCTTGTGTGAGATGGTGTGACGAGAGACAAACCCCGGCAGGCAGGCTCCGTTGTATATAGTGGAGCGGATTTTTCCATTTTCCCCACGGCAATCGTTTTATATTCTGTACTACGCGCCATTGAGGAGGAATATATAACTTTATTTAATACTAACGCGTCAAGTCAAACTTTGTTCCGTCTAGGCGTGGTACCCGACCCTCCTTCGAGTAAACAACCGCTACACGCGTCAAATTATCACGTGGGCTGCCTTTTCGTACAGAAACGAACTCCACCATGTACCCGCGCGGGTGTGGCCGGGAACGAGACGTGAGTACGTGCGTCCTGCGTGCACCTCTTCTTTAGGTGCAGGTATGTACGTGGGTGGGTGTGAGAGAGATGGTTTGTGCGAAACTGAGGCAATATATCGATGATATATCAAACAAAAAAGCGTAACATATGCAATGTGTGTGAAACAAAGTCATGGATATATCATATATAGAGGGAGCGATCCACAAGAAGAGAGTGGAGGGATCATCGACGTGAGATATCTATAGAATCGAAAACAGGGATGAAGTGTGTGGCTGCGCGATCGATAAAGAGTGCCATCGAATTTGTGTTTGCCCATGTCAAAGATACAGGGCGGCTGGCCTACTGGAATTCTAGAGGGAAGAGGTGCAGTTTTTCTCTATGGCATGGATACCTACCTACAACGTTCGACTATCGGTGGGGGGCAGGGGGCAGAGACCTAACTATAGAGAGGTAGATCGACTAGTATATGTGTGGAGAAGGAGAGAGACCTAGCTATGTATAGAGGGAGATCGATCGGCATCCATGGATATGTGTAGCAGAGGAATAAGGTTGGGAGAAAGACAAAGGTACAGTGTCGGAGGGTTGGTAGTGGAGTGGCGTCTCACAAATGGTGGGAGAGGCCTGGTAGACAAACGGAGGGTACGAGTGAATATGAATAAGAGAGGGCGGGGATGTCTGTCTGTCTATGCACGTGCGTGTGAGAGACGGGTCGGGAGGTATGCAAGGATTATGAGGGGAGACGATATGGTTGTGGTAAGCATACGTAACTACATAGGAAGATCAACTGTCGTGTGTCCGAGAAAGGGAGAGACATAACTAGTGAGGTAATTCTATCGGTGCGTGGGGAAAAAGAATTATAGTCGACCTAGCTATATGCAGGGAGATCAGTATGTATACATGCATGCATGTGTTAGAAGCAAATAAGGTCCAGAGAGACCGACAGGGGGAGAGGGGTGCGGCTAGGAGGTGGTGCGAGAGGCCTACTATGACGAGGGGGAGGAGTGTGCGAGTATGAGATCGATGAAAAGAGGGGCGGGAGTGTGCACCTGCGTGGAACCGTATTGGACACAGGGGGCATGGACGGTGAGAATAGAAGAGGGGAAGTATGTGTTTGTGGTAGGCACACTTGGCTAGAGAGGTATATCGACCGGTGTGTGCCGGAAAGAAGGAGTCGGGGGGCCTACACCCACCGCGGGTGAACGACCTAAAGAGAAATAACGAACGTGCGCGATGGAGGGGACGCTGAGGGAGGGTGAGAGGGGGGCGGGCGTGTGCATGCACGATAGAAAATTTGCGCTAGCTAGCTACAAAGAGACGAGGATCGTGAAGGTGTTAAAGACGAACATAGATCATAATTCATTATAAAAAAGTGGATACGGATACTTGAAGAAGATATCATAATGTAGAACATTGATTATAATTTGGGCTAATGCGTGGCTTTTGCAGCTCAGGGCTAAATACTTGTCATAATGTATGGGGCTGGGCACTATACTTTGTCTGATAAACACGGTGTACGTATGGAACATGGTTTAGATTATGAATATCTAGTTAGTACATCAAATGTACTATTATTTGGAATCAACATCAAGTGTATTCAAAAAATTGAATTTGAGTTCATATAGTACACATAGTTCACATCTATCTCTATAGTAATCATGTGGTGTGTTGTTAAGGTAACACACGAATGATGGTTGAAGTTGGCAACAATCATGATTGTAGATTCTTATTGAAATAGAGAAACGAATTCAAATTCAGTTCGAATTGCAGCGGTGGTATAGACATTTGGAATGCACTAAAATGTTGGCATGAGTAGGTTACATGCATTATACAGCCAGCGAAAAAATTTAATTGGACATAACATCGATCCATACTCCCTCCTTCCATCTATATAGGGCCTAATGCAGTTTTTAAGACCGCCTTTGACTATTGACAAGATTAATAGTACATGACATGCACAATGTGAAAATTATATCATTGAAAGCTCCTTTCACACACGAATTTAACGGTGTGCTTTGTGTTAGTTGCATGTCATATATTATTTCTCTAATATTTAGTTGGTAAAATTTAGCCTCGAAAAATGCATTAGGCCCTATATAGATGGAAGGAGGGAGTAGCTTTGAATAGCATTTGTATAGTAAAACGAGACAAGACTCTCTCTTTGTGTGGTGTGAATAGTTTTATTTTTTCGTTTTTTTCGTCAAGGGAAGTGCGAATTGATTTGGTACGTACTACAAGTACAATATTACACGTTAGGCTTGTCCCTAAAATTCAACCCAAGCCTTGTTATATCCCGAAAATTCAGATATCGTGCTCCCAAAACTGGCGCCTTCACAACCCGCGCCTTGCTATCTCAAAATTACAACGCGCGCGAAAACTCCCTCCAGCTGCCAAATCCCGACACGAGAAATCCCCCTTCTAACCCTGAGCCGAAAGGGCCACTAGTTCAAATCGGTGGGGGTACTTTTGTAACACACCCTACATTTTGGACAAGTGCGTCCCTAAGTCATGGTTCCCCCCACCCATCGCCTCCTTTTCGCCATTCGAAATCTGGCCGCCATAACCTCTCCGCTCCAGCCGCGAAACCCCACCCTCCTCCGTCCGCCACCTCACCGTTGCCCAGCCGGAGCCTCTTCCCCGACGACGTCGTCCACCGCAACAGCTCGACGTCCCTCATCCACCTCCTCGGATGAGGATCCGTCGTCCATCCCGTCGTCCCGCCGGTTCAGCAGCCCCATCCTCCACCTCCAAGGAGCTGCTCCAACGATCGCCTCGTCTATCGCGGCTGCTCCATCCCCACAGCGCCGCCTTAACCTGCTCTACCGGAACCGCAACATCCTCACCGACCCCTCGGATGAAGCCGAGGCCTACTCGGCGCCACCAAAGAGGTTGTACACTCATCGCATCGCACCTTCTCCTTAACTCAACCTCCTGGCACCGACGGTGCTCCATCCCGCACCCCCATGAAGCGGCTACCTCGAAGCCAGCGCCACGGGCGACATCTACACGGTGGCTCTCCCCAGTGTGAGGCCCCTTTGGCGGCGGCGACCATACCAGCCGGATCTGCTGCTGCTGCTCCGGTTGTCGCTCGGTCGCTCGCGCTGCAGCTCCGGCTCTCGCTCGCTCGCGCTGCTGCTGCTCCGGCTCTGGCTTGCTCGCGCTGCTGCTGCTGCTCTCCCCCTCGCTCGTGCTGCTGCTCTGCTCTGATTTAGCTACACTTCAGTCGACTGAATCGACTTTTGGGTTAGTCGATTTTCAGTGGGTGGGGGGTCTCGCTGGAGTTAAGGAAGAACCACCCGCAGTGGGGAGGGGGGCTCGCCGGAGAGGTACCCCACTATCTATCTTAGGGTTCTGGGTGGGGTGCTGCTCGCCGGCGGTGGGGGCGCGGTGGTGGGGCGGTGGCATGGGGATCGCCGGAGAAAAAGCTTGGCGCGGGGGGGGGGGGTAGAGAGCTGGCCGGGGCGGCGAGGACCGGCGATGGGAAGTTGTTTCGGGGCGGCGAGGCGGCGGCGGACCGGCGGTGGGGAGTTGTTTCAGGGTAGCGAGGCGGCGCGGGGTTCGGCCGGTGGTGGCTGGCGGCTCAGGGGGTGCAGGTTGAAGATGAACTGCAGGCCCTCCCTAAACTATCCCATGTGAAGTGCCTCTCTGCTACCATTGCATTCAGTTTCGACAGTAACATTCAGATTCCACAGTAAAATTCAGTTTCGACAGTTAAGTTTAGAGTCAACAGTTTTTACCTCATCTGTTGTAGTCAGGTGGTTTTTGGTGATGTAAATTTTACATCTATCACTTTTTGGTAAAGCATTTTACATCATCTATTGGAGATGCTATTAGAATCCCACTTGAGATTAACGATGTCTGTCTTGTGCTGCTTCAGCCTTGACGTCTTACGGCTCACCGAAGCTGCTCCAACGACGGAACGATCCATCACAACAGAGCAGTGCCCTGGACGCCGTCTACAGATTCCTCAGATCTTCCTCCACACCTCCGACAGCCACCTCCGCCTCAACTTCTTCGGCGACCAACCCAATGATGATGAGGTCGACACGGCTACGGCAAATAGGTTGTACACTTGTCGCATCACTTATTACTCTACATTCATGTCAAGTTCAGAGCCACCTCTGCCTCAACTTCTTCAGCGACCAATCCTATGCATGAAAACAAGACCAAGTGCATTAGTGGCAGAATAACATTCTAACTGCACATGCTTTCATATGTGTTAGGGATATTACCACTGGGCGTAAACCGGCCAGGAGAGGCCGGGTTAACTATCATAAGTAGTTCATCTGTATCTGAAGCCCATGAAGACAGACGATGACGCTCCATGAAGGCCCCGGGCCCAAAGCCGGTTTAAGGCATGTAGACACAAACCGACATTGACATGTAAACTTGCGTTGTAAGATATACGTAGCAGAGATCGAGCCGGACACAATTATGAGCCGGCCTCGGAGTCTGTAAACCGACGGGCGTCAACCCATGTATATAAGGGGACGACCCGGCGGCGGTTCAGGGACAACAAACGACAACTCGAGACTCAGGCAAAGCGTATTCGCTCCCTGGTCATCGAAACCCCATCAATTCCATCACAACTAGACGTAGGCTTTTACCTTCATCGAAGGGGCCGAACTAGTATAAAACTCTCTTGCGTCCCTTGTCCACTTTAGCCCCTTTAAGTTAACCCATAGCGATGGCTCCACGACTAAGTCCTTTCTCTAGGACATCTGCCGTGACAAAACCATGACAGTTGGCGCCCACCGTGGGGCTATCGCACAATGGTTTCAAGTTCTTGGAGGGCAGCTTCGAAGGACTCAAAGGTTACGTTGTGGGCCGGATGACCAAGAGTCGTCGCGGCAAGCTCTACATTGACGATGCAGGCTGGGGCCCCGAGGCCGGCTCAATCGAGTACGGGTACCGGGTCCCCTTTGGTGGCATACACATTTTCATTGGCAAGATCGGTGAACCGGGCCCTGAGCCGGACATCTACACCGACCTCGTCGAAACGGCTCAGCATGCGAGATCTGCCCGGGTCAAGCCTGTCATGAAGCGTGCCTTCGTGGGAGTTATCCATGGAGGTGAATCTAAGGATAGATCGGAATCTGGTGGTGAGACCGTCGTTTATTCCGGCGACGAGTCATCGACTGGAGAGACCGAGTCGTTATATCAGTTACAAGATGGACGGATTGGGGGCTGTTCCGATGGCGACAGTATTCCGGACCCCTTCGATCTGCCAAATTGGGTGGCGATCTTCATGGCCGGCACGCAACCAACGCTCCACTCTTCAACCGCAGCGGCGATGATTTCCAGGTCAGCAGCGGCGGCAGCAGCTGGGGCAGGAGGCCCTGTGCGACCGCCAGCTCAGGTTCTATCTGATTTGTTTGATGTATTGGCAACGCTGATGGCGGAGGTTAACCCGGCGGATCAGGATGCACACAATGCGCAAGTCGCGAAAGTGAAAGATCAGATCACCCAGGCAAAAGCCGACTTAGCAGCTGAGGATACCAGGATAGCCGCGGAGCGGGCCACTTTGGATGCACAAGCTTACCGGATTATGCTGGATCAGAGTGCGTCGAACGAAGTCCTGAAGAGGAGGCACCGATCTCGCCTGCCGCCGGTTTACGACGCTAGAAATCTCTTTAACACCCCAGGGCAGGAACCAGCAATCCGCCGGTGGTAAACCGGGTAGAGGCACCCGGAGCAGGGGCGCCGGTTCAGCCACGTTTGGTGGATCCGCCTCGTCAGAACAACGTTGTGGTACCTCATGTCCCCACACCACCAGGTCATTACTCTAACCCAATGGACAACATTGTCGCTGCCGCTTCACGGCTGGCGGCCAACCCGATCGAAGGAGATTCTCTAGCAGCGGTCGAGACGCGTCGGGTTAAGGAGCTTCTTCAGACAACCTTGATTCAACAGGAGGCTTATTCATATAGTCGCGATCGGGTTCATTCCACTCCCCGTCCAAGCCGGAGTTACAGCAGGCGTATGGATGAACCGGCAGTATCAAGCAATGCGCGAAACCGTGATCCGCCTCGTGGCCATAACCCGGCGGGTGGTGCCGGTGAGGCTCAGGACGTGGTGGACCGGGCTCGGGCACGCAGAGAGGCCGAGTCAGTGGCGCAGCATGAGGCCCGTCAGCTTACTCCGGTTAGTCCAACCACATCGGTGGAGCCAGGAGTTACCTCTAGTTCCTTGGGAGTGCCATGTCTTGTCCCAGCATTGCGCAATGTGCGCCTGCCCAAGGATTTCAAGGGCCCGCGCAAGGTGCCGAATTACACCGCCGATTTGTCCCCTAAAACATGGGTTGAAAGCTACGAGATGGCCATGGAGATGCTGGGCGTGGATGATGCGGCATGTGCGAAGTACTTCACCATGATGCTAGAAGGAACGGCCCGCACTTGGCTAAAGAGTTTACCGGCTAATTCTATCAGGTCATGGGCTGAGTTGAGAGCCCGGTTTGTTCAGAATTTCAAGGATACATGCAAGCAGCCCATGTCAATTGTGGACTTAGCTGCCTGTGTCCAGGAGGAAGGAGAGTCAACAACCCATTGGGTGCGCCGGGTTTCGGAGATTTTGCATTCATCAGACCGCATCAACGCTGACACCGCAGCTTTAACATTGGAGGGCAATTGCCGGTTTCAACCCTTGAAGTTGAAGTTGGGACGGCTCAAACGTCATTGTAATGACATGGGAACCCTCATGGCTGCACTGGTGAAGTATGCCGACTCTGATAGTACCAAGGATCCCGAGTCTGACGATGATAAGACAGGGAAGGGAAAGAAGAGCGGCAACGCCAAGGGACAGCACCACAACCCGGCGGGTCATGGAAACGGTGGCAAGCGTAAAGCGGAACACGGTTTAGACTTTGTGGCTAACACTAATACGCACAACAAGGGCCAGCGGCGTAAGGGTATACCGCCCCGGCGGAATGGTATGCCGAATCCTAATCTGGACCGTTTGTCGTATCTGTTGAACCAGCCCTGTCCAAAGCATGGGACGAAGGAGGAACCATCTACACACCTCTGGAAAGATTGTTATATCATGCAAGAGTTCAAAAATTCTGACTCTTTCCGGTATGATCATGGATCAGGAGGTGGTTCGGGCTCTGGCTCTCATGGGCCGGGTTATGGCGGAGGAAATTCCGGTTCGGGATTCCATGGCAATCAGGGTGGACACAACAATCAAAGTAATCAAGGTAACCAAGGTGGCTATAATCATCAGGGAAATCAGCAGCAGCAGCAGCAGCAGTCGGGTTACCAGAGCAACCCGAAGCAGTTGAATAGCGGACAGTATCATGTCTTCACCACTAGCTTGGACAAGCGCGATCAGAAGCTTCATAAAAGGATGGTGAATGCCGTTGAACCGGCGGTGCCCCGTTATTTGCGCTGGTCCGAGCAGCCCATTGTGTGGAGTAGAGACGATCATCCACCCCGGGTTGACAATCCGGGTCATCTGGCTCTGGTGGTGGCACCTCAGGTGGGAGGTTATAAGTTCACTAAGGTACTCATGGATGGAGGGAGTAGTATCAATATCCTTTATTATGAAACTTTCCGTCGCATGGGGCTAACAGATAAAAATCTTAAACCGTCCAATACGGTGTTCCATGGTGTGGTGCCTGGTAAGTCGGCATATCCTGTTGGTAAGATAGCTCTGGAGGTGGCTTTTGGAGATGAGCATGACTCGAGATCAGAAACCTTGACCTTTGAAGTGGTGAAAATCAGAAGCCCGTATCATGCCCTATTTGGACGGCCAGCTTATGCTAAGTTTATGGCACGGCCTTGTTATGTCTATCTACAGCTCAAGATGCCGGGTCACAAGGGAACTATAACCGTGCATGGAAGCCGCAAGATTGCTCTGGAGTGTGAGGAAGGTGATGCGGCTTATGCTGAGTCGGTTTGTGCAACAGAGGAGTTGAAGTTTTACAAAGACAATGTTGATCCGGCAGATATGACTTCGTTGAAGAAACCAACTACGGAGCATGATCCGGCCCTGAAGTTTAAATCGGCTGATGAGACTAAACTTGTTGACTTCGTGCCTGGCGATTCGTCCAAGCAGTTTAGCATCAGCGCTAACTTGGATCCGAAATAGGAAAGCGCGCTCATCGAGTTCATCCGTGAGAATCGGGACATCTTTGCATGGAAGCCTTCTGACATGCCTGGTGTACCGAGAGAACTCGCTGAGCACACTCTCAATGTTGATCCTAAGTATAAACCGGTCAAACAGTTTCTCCGCCGGTTCAACGAAGAAAGACGCAAAGCTATTGGAGAAGAAGTAGCCAGGCTCTTGGCGGCTGGATTTATCGTTGAAGTATTCCATCCTGAGTGGTTGGCTAATCCGGTGCTGGTCCTCAAGAAAAATGGCACTTGGCGTATGTGTGTGGACTACACAGATCTCAACAAAGCTTGTCCAGCAGATCCTTTTGCCCTCCCCCGTATTGATCAAATTATTGATGCTACGGCAGGTTGTGAGCGTTTAAGTTTTTTGGATGCATATTCTGGTTATCATCAGATCAAAATGGCAGTTAAGGACCAGGAGAAGACAGCCTTCATAACTCCCTTTGGAGCCTTCTGCTATGTGTCCATGCCCTTTGGGCTTAAGAGTGCACAGGCAACTTATCAGCGGTGTGTACAGAATTGTCTTCATAAACAGATCGGCCGCAATGTTCATGCCTATGTGGATGATATTGTGGTAAAATCAAGGAAGAAGGAGACATTGATTGATGACTTGAAGGAAACCTTTGATAACCTGCGGGTTTATAAAATGATGCTTAATCCGGCCAAGTGCGTCTTTGGTGTACCTGCAGGCAAGCTCTTGGGTTTTTGGTGTCTAACAGGGGCATTGAAGCTAATCCGGAAAAGATCAAGGCCATCACCTCCTTGGCTAAACCAAAGTGTATCAATGATGTTCAACGCCTGGCAGGCCGGATTGCCGCGTTGAGCCGTTTTATCAGTCGTCTTGGTGAGAAGGCCATCCCTTTGTATCAGATGCTGAAGAAAACAGATAACTTCGTCTGGAGTGACGCCGCTAATGAAGCATTTGAGGACTTAAAGCAGCAGCTAGCTAATCCGCCGGTTCTCGCTGCTCCGGTTGACAAAGAGCCATTGTTGCTATATGTGGCAGCTAACGCTCGGGCTGTTAGTGTGGCTATTGTGGTGGAGCGCAAGGAGGCAGGAAAGGAATATCCGGTTCAGCGGCCGGTTTACTATATTATTGAGGTAACATTGAATCCAAGCAGAGGTACCCGAATTGGCAAAAATTGGTGTATGGGGTTTTCATGGCAAGCCGGAAGCTTAAGCAGTATTTCCAAGGTCATCCCATCACGGTGGTCAGCTCTGCTCCTTTGGGAGATATAATCCAGAATAGGGAGGCAACTGGTCGGATTGCTAAGTGGGCAATCGAGCTCGGGCCTCACGGGTTGAAGTACATACCCCGAACGGCGATCAAATCTCAGGCACTTCTAGATTTCATCAATGATTGGACAGAATTACAAGCGCCAGAAGAGAAGCCGGATCACACTTATTGGACTATTCATTTTGATGGGTCCAGGCAATTGGAGGGCTCGGGGGCTGGAGTCGTGTTAACTTCCCCACAAGGTGATAAGTTTTGTTATGTTCTCCGTTTAATGTTCCCTTGCACTAATAATGCAGCTGAATATGAGGCCTTACTCCATGGTCTACGGATGGCTAAGGAGATGAATCTCAGCCGAGTTAAATGCTTCGGTGACTCGGATCTGGTGGCTCAACAAGTGTCTGGCACTTGGGATTCCAAGGACCCACTAATGGCAGCATATCGTCGTGAGGTGGATATTGTTGCAGGTCACTTCAAAGGTTATCAGGTGGATCATGTGGACCGGCGAAGAATGAAGCGGCAGACGCTTTAAGCCGCCTGGGTTCCCAACGTAAACCGGTTCCACCTAATGTTTTCCTGGACGTTTTGCATAATCCGTCCGTCAAGCTCCCTGGTGAAGAGGATTTGGCTGTTCCTGATCCGGAGGCTCAGTTGGTGGCAGCTCTACATGTTATCCCGGATTGGACGGTTCCGTATCTGGCGTATATAAACCGGGGCGAGTTACCAGAGGATGAAACTTTGGCCAGACAGATAACCCGGCGGTCCAAGTCCATGACTATTATCAATGGAGAGTTACATCATTGCAGTGTGACAGGGGTGTTTCAACGCTGTGTATCTCCTGAGGAAGGCCGTGAAATTTTGCGTGAGATCCACGAAGGAGATTGTGGACACCACGCCGGTTCAAAATCTTTGGTGGCCAAGGCGTTTCGTCACGGTTTTTATTGGTTGACAGCTCATGCTGATGCCGAGGACTTGGTTAAAAGATGTGATGGCTGTCAGAAATTCTCACGGCGTGTTCATGTACCAGCTCAAGAATTGAGGATGATTCCAATCACCTGGCCGTTTGCAACTTGGGGGCTGGATATGGTTGGGCCTTTCAAGAGGTCCAAGGACAAGAAGACCCACCTTTTGGTGGCGGTTGATAAGTTCACAAAATGGGTGGAGGCAGAGCCAGTTAGTAAGTGTGATGCAGCCACGGCAGTTCAATTCATCAAAAAGGTGATCTTCCGGTTTGGCTTTCCACACAGCATTATAACAGACAATGGTACCAATCTGTCAAAGGGTGCCATGAAGGAGTTCTGTCAACGTGAGCACATCCGGCTTGACGTGTCATCAGTGGCTCACCCCCAGTCCAATGGTCAAGCGGAGAGGGCCAATCAAGAGATCTTGAGAGGCATCAAACCCCGGCTTATGGTTCCTTTGCAACGGACGCCGGGTTGTTGGGTTGAGGAGTTACCTTCAGTGTTATGGAGCATCAATACCACACCCAACAGATCGACAGGCTACACGCCGTTCTTCATGGTTTATGGAGCGGAAGCGGTTCTTCCTAGTGACATCCGTCATGACTCGCCTCGTGTAGCGGCATATGTTGAAGCGGATAACGAGAAGGCACGGCAGGAAGCTCTTGACCTGTTAGATGAGGAGCGTGACATGGCGGCAGCCCGTTCGGCGATTTATCAGCAAGATCTGCGTCGTTATCATAGCCGCCGGGTTAGAACCAGAACCTTTCAAGAAGGAGATTTGGTGCTTCGACTCATCCAGGATCAGACGGATATGCACAAGCTATCCCCCCTTGGGAAGGGCCTTTTGTGGTCAGCAAGGATTTGCACAATGGGTCGTACTACCTAATCGATGTTCGAGAGCGCAAAGACTCACGTAAATCGGAGGAGGAGACCAACCGGCCGTGGAATATTGCTCATCTTCGGCCCTACTATACTTGAGCTACAGGCTCTGCTTATGTACATATTATGACATTGTATATATTATGATCAATATAATAAACCGGAACCTCAGCTAAAGCGGGGTATCTGTTGTTTTCTTACATCACGTGTGGTTACATGGAGCTTACAAAGCGGCGTCCGGTTTACCCCTTGATTTAGCTTCTTAAAGCTTGATATCAGATCACTTGGGGGCTTGGTCGTATCCGAACCATAGCTACACCTCTTGATCGGCGCAATGCCACAGCATCACTTGGGAGCATGGTCGAACCCGAACCATGACTACGCCTCTTGATCGGCGTAAAGCCACAGAATCACTTGGGGCTTGGTCGTATCCGAACCATAGCCACGCCTCTTGATCGGCGTAATGCCACAGCATCACTTGGGAGCATGGTCAAACCCGAACCATGACTACGCCTCTTGATCGGCGTAAAGCCACAGAATCACTTGGGGGCTTGGTCGAACCCGAACCATAGCAATGCCTTTTGATCGGCGTAATGCCACAGCATCACTTGGGGGCTTGGTCGAACCCGAACCATAGCAACACCTCTTGATCAAATTTGGGGCCTGGCAGCCCGTGAAAAGCCTCGACTACAACGGTTTTATTTGCCTTTTGCTAAGTTTCTTTTTCTTTTGCTAAGATTTGTGATGTTTTCAAACCAGTGTTTATCAACCCGGTTGGGCTGTCAACTACAAGTTGTCAGTACATGACCAAGTTATAATCCGGAGACTATCAGCCCGGTCTGGTTTTGACTCATAGTCACCAGTATGGAATAAGCCGGTGTTTATCACAACCCGGAACGGTTTTGTTGTAAACCGGCATTATATAACAGGAGATACTTTTACTCCGGATTAAGGTTATTACCTTCATTACAAGGTTGGTCAGCCAACACTATGCCTAAAGGTCGCAGGTATCATATATTTCCATACTTGGTTATCTTTTACAACCTTGGTTATAAAACTTGGTCATATATATAGTTGGGTATCATGACCCGCCCGGTGGTAAACCGCCAGGGCATTTTAAGCTTTTTATCTGCAGGAACAATTGGAATAAATAGCTATGGATTATGAACATCATATCTCAAAGCATGGCGGATTAACACGCATCAGTTGCAGATAAATATGCACGAAGGCATAACAGACCAAGTGTTTTAACTAGCCTATTACAAGGCGTTTCAGTACTCAAAGGAATAATTGTTTCTCAATAAACATTGCAGTATGGAAGGTTAAACCGGCCACCGGGTTATGATCACTGAGCAGCTTGACCTGACGGCTGCGGGTCATCTTGCACCGGTTCTTCTTCTTCGTCCCTACCCAGCGGCTGGAAGTCAACAGTTGTCCAGTCGATCCCAGTTAAAGCTTGGAACACAGCTTCGTCGCTTATAAGGGTGGACGGTTCAATATCAGGGGCATAAGTGTGCTTACGGATTGGAGGGATCAGGCTTTGAGTTTCAAGAGCTGGTGCAGCAACCCGCTTGTTATTGATATCATAACTCGCCTGATAATGTGAAAGATCAGCTTCTTCAGCAAGTTGACAAGCCAGTGGACGTACTTCCCGGTTTATGGCGCGGAGATCTTCAGTGCAAAATTCTGATCCGTCCTCTTTCAAGCTTGGGTAGCCTTTAGCCACGTCCGTCGGATCAAGATCAGGCACCCATGCTTTTGCCCGGGTTAGCGCGGTCAGAGCGCCAGCCCTTGCAGCAGACCTCTTCAGCTCTTCTATCCGGGCAGGCAGCATAGATAGCCTGTCTAAGGTATCCTTGATCAACGTCGGGGGTGGCTTATTGTGCGAAGCGGTGCAGATAATCCGTTGTGCGCCGGTATAAAGTTGCTCTATCAGCGTGTAGGCAGCTTTCAACTTCTTCTGCACATCTGAGCCCAGATGGCTAATGCGGGTTCCTGTATCATTACAAACATCAGTAAACCGGCAACGCATGAGAGGATATGTTGAAAGCATAAAGGAAGGATGCTTACCAAACACAGCAGAGGTCATAGCATGCACTTGCCGCTTTACACCAGTCAGCTCGTCAACCACCGGTTTAAGAGCGGCTTCTGCGTTTTCAGCCCTTTTTATCAAAGCGGCTTTTTCAGTCTCCCAATCCGCCCGCTCTTTGTTGAAGCCCTCTTTCAGTTTCTCCATAGCGCCTAGAGCGCGGGTCAACTCTTCCTTCGCTTTGGAGGCTTCAGCTTGCTGGGTTTTGATGTTCTCCTGCAGATCAGCGGTTTGGCGTTCCTTCTTGCTCAGCTCCGCCTGTAAAGAGACAGATACATAATGAGTTGACAGTACATATTTGAAGTACCAAGCACATAACAAGTTATGCCCTTAGTACTTGGGGGCTAATGCATATTTGCGTTTACTCAGAAATTTTTACAAGTCCCAAACACAATACAAGTATTAAGCTTGGCACTTGGGGGCTAATGTGTGTTTGCTCAAAAAGCTGTTGATATGGGAATTCTTCTACAGTCCCGGTTCATCTTTATAAAGTTAAACCGGCCCTTGGGGACTATACCGGCGAAAGAGCAGTATGGCAAATTATAAGGAACCGGTTCATCTTAACAAGGTAATCCGGTCCCTGGAGGCTAAATAGGCAAGGTTAAGTTATGACAAAAGTCCCGGTTTAGATTGGTATCATAAACCGTCACTTGGGAGCTACTACGAGTCGATGAACTGCAATTGGACAAAGGAGAAAAACAGTAGTTACCTCATATCGCTCCTTCATCAAGTTTACCAAACTAGCTTCATAGTCACGACTGGTATACAGACGGTTCAAGAAGCCAGAGTGAATATCTTGAACATTGAGGTTGGCGAAGCTTGATAAATCGGCATTCCATTTGCCTTTGCCGATAGCAGAGAGATCATCCTTGGCAGTATGCTTTGACAAAGCTACAGGGTTGCCTGGAGTGGAGTGGCCAGTGCCAGTAATCATAACATCATCATCTTGTTCATCCGCAGCTCTTGCCGGAGTTGGCGGTTTATCAGTGTCCTTCGTTGGACTGACCGGTTTGTCACCAGTTCGGACAGGGCTGGTTGGCCGGTCTGCATGACTTGTAGTATCAACTTGCACTTGTTCAGCAAGGAAATCATGGTCTTGAAGCGGCGGATCGTGAAGCATGGCGTCAGCATCGGTTTCTTCCAGATCTGGAGTTGTTTCCGGTTCAGCAGCTACATGTTCATCAGCCGGTTTGTTCAACCGAGCTTTCTTGCTGGGTCTTGGCTTGGCGCTGCGAAAAGATAAGACATAAGGATCAGTACAGTATGAAAAGATAACATATCAAGAATAAAGACATGTGCATAACTCACCCAGGAACTGTTTTGAGAGGTGGAAGCTGTGTGGCCGAAGACTCGCCAGAGGATGAGTGAGAAGTACCCTGATAATTTGAATCAGACGGGTTAAGAGGCTGGCGAAAACAACCTGCTTTTGGGCATGAAGTATCAATGGGATAAGAGACCTCTGATCGGCGTTTCCGAACCGGACTGTTCGGTAAACCGGCGGAGGTAACTACCTGGCCGCTGTGCCGGGTTGTACGGCGAGCTTCGTGCTGCTGCGTCTTCAAAAGAAAGTTTGGATCCAAATAAGCAAGAGGGTGAGAAAATTTTACTTTCCGGTTTGCTTGACGGATTTTTGATGTTGGCAGAGGATCTGAATCGGAGGAAAGAATAGTTACCTCTACGTCCTCAGCGTGACTGCCTTCAGCGTCGTCCTGATAATAATCATTGTCAATGAGATGTACGAAAAATAAACCAAGAGAGTCAAGTTCTACCTCTGATTCCGGATTACGCACATTGTCATCAGCTGGTAGATCGGAGGATGCAGTGGTCCTTCTCTTGGCAGGTTTCTTGACAACCTTGGTCTTTGGACGAACTGGCTTGACCGGTTTGTCTTGCGGTTTTGCCGGTTTATCTTGTGATGGTTTCTTGTTCCAGAACGGATCATCACCCTGTCAGAAAAATAATCACACTTTCAGAGAGTATTTGGACAGAAGCAAATTCAGATACAAAGGATTATATGATTCTTACAGCTGGTGGTTTATTGAAGGTGCAGAAAGGGAGTAGCCCGGTTTGGGCACAGACGGCCTCCGGTTCGTTCAGTATTTTCTTTACAGCCTCAGTGACTTCGTCATCTGTAAGCTGAATGTCAATGTGCCGCTGAGCATCCTTCAAACTCCCCGTGTACTCACACATCAAACCGGGGCGCCGGCTTAAGGGCAGAATGCTCCAGCTTATCCAGCAACGAGCAAGATCGACTCCTGTCAAACCGTTCGCCATGAAGGCTCTAAGCTTCGAAAGTTGGGGAGCATAGTTGGCCCGTTCTCTTGCTGTCAGCCTCTGAGGAAACGAGTGTGTGTTGCTCAGGCGTTCAGGGCGGTAACCCGGCAGGGGGTTTTCGTCAGATGGAGAGGTATCCATGCAGTAAAACCAAGTTTGGTTCCACTCTTTGGGGTGACTGTGGAGTTTGGGATGGGGGAAGGTGACTTCTTTTCTCTTCTGAACCGCCATCCCGCCCAGTTCCATATTGGGTCCATCTGAGAACTCGGTGCGACGGTTTAAATGAAAGAAATCCCTAAACAGTTCGACTGTAGGTTCCTCTTGCAGATAAGCTTCACAGAATACTTGGAAGTGGCAGATATTGGTAACAGAGTTGGGACCGATGTCTTGAGGGCGCAGCTGAAAATTGGCTAGCACATCTCGGAAATTTTTTGAACCGGGAGGGCTAAAACCTCGTCCGAGATGATCAGCAAACACGATTACTTCTCCATCCTTGGGTGTAGGAGGATTTTCCGGGCCAGGGACCCTCCAGTGGATGACATCTTTCTTGGCTAGGGCGCCCGTCTTAACAAGGTTGTTTAATTGCTCCTCGGTTACTCGAGAGGGAGCCCAATTGCACTCATAAACTTGTTTAGCCATGACAAGGAAAATCTGAAACATGAGTATTACCGGTTTAAGATTTACAGTGGACAACTATACAGCGGTATGAGGATACTAGCATATTGGTAAACCGGAGTCTGGCAATGGAACAGTGTAATGCATTGGCGGTTCAACAGGGGACTAATGGTATCTACCGGGTCATCATTTTTTCTGTGAGGTTAAACCGGCCAATCTGGTATTCAAAGGGTGTAAGAGAAGGAAGAAACAAGTTTCACATCTTGCTATGGTAATTTCAGATCTACCGCGCATGGGAAAAACAAAATATATTCTGACCTAAATTCCAGTGTACTGAAGGTTCACCAAGATGAGATGAGTTGGATATCAAACAGGTGCTGAAACTGCTAAAGCACGAGATCTATGTGGTTTAAACTACTACCGCACGAGACCTATGTGGTTTTTGGATCTAACCCACGGATATAAACAAGGGAAAAGAAGGGCGGCGACGAACACCGATGAACGACGGAAACCCTAAGCGCAGATCTATGGTAAGAGAAAGGGGAGACTTACGGATGCTGTTGAGCAGCGGCGGCGCGCGGAGGAGCTCTGGTACGTTCAGGTCGATGCAGCGGCCAAGGTGGTGCAGCAGTCGAAGGTTGACGGCGGCGGCTGAGGTCGAAGGTTCGGGCGTCGCGAGGATGAAGATGAAGCGAAGAGGCACGAGGGGGAAACTGGAAAGACCCCCTGGCCCTATTTATAAGGAGATAAACGACAGATGCGATAATCGAGGAGCCAGATTTCTGGATAAGGTAATGTTGTCGCCTCGATTGTCAGAGGCTCGTTAATGACAGGTGACGTCACGGCGGTTCACCAAGATCCTAGAAGATGATGTCATGGCGGTTTACAAGATTGTGTGAAGATGTTGAAGAAGAAATTTTCTCAAGTATTGAGGATTGACATGAACCAGTTCAAATCAATCTGGGGCCTAATGTTGGGGATATTACCACCGGGCGTAAACCGGCCAGGAGAGGCCGGGTTAACTTCATAAGTAGTTCATCTGTATCTGAAGCCCATGAAGACAGACGGTGACGCTTCATGAAGGCCCAGGGCCCAAAGCCGGTTTAAGGCATGTAGACACAAACCGGCATTGAGATGTAAACTTGTATTGTAAGATATGCGTAGCAGAGACCGAGCCGGACACGATTATGAGCCGGCCTCGGAGTCTGTAAACCGACGGGCGTCAACCCATGTATATAAGGGGACGACCCGGCGGCGGTTCAGGGACAACAAACGACAACTCGAGACTCAGGCAAAGCGTATTCGCTCCCTGGTCATCGAAACCCCATCAATTCCATCACAACTAGACGTAGGCTTTTACCTTCATCGAATGGGCCGAACTAGTATAAAACTCTCTTGTGTCCCTTGTCCGCTTTAACCCCTTTAAGTTAACTCATAGCGATGGCTCCACGATTAAGTCCTTTCTCTAGGACATCTGCCGTGACAAAACCACGACAATATGGTTTCCCTTTATTTTGGCCATGTTTCTTTGCATTCCTCTGCTCCTCCAATTCATGTGAACCAAACACCCAAGTTGACAGAAATCATGTGTTCACAAATGCTCTGTTTCCCATGTGCATTCCTATCCTATTCCGAAGTTTTTCCTTCTATCCCTGCGTTTTTGGAATCATGCAAGCCAAATGAGCCCTTACAGAATTACTTCAGTTACAAGTAGGTGTCGAAGAAAACTTTGTGTGGTTTGTCCTGCTCCTGCCGCGGCGTCGTCCACCTCACCTGAGCTGCTCCATCGACCGAAGCATCCACCAAACCAGACATCACGACTCCTGACCGTCTTTCGCCGCCTCAGATCTCCTTCCCTGTCGCCGCCACCCACCGCAACGGCATCACCATCATCGACTCAGCAGATGAACCTGAGGGGTACACGGTTCCACAAGAGAGGTCGCACTCTTTTGTTTCTGCTTATGTTATGCATTGCTTAATATTACCTGCTACTTTATTGTCCTGTTCACCTCTTAGACTCCAAGTCGGGTCCAAATTGATGTTCAAACTTGAGTTCTAAATTAGTTGTGGGGCACATATCGAGGCAGCAATGAATAGTATCTTTGTCTAATATCTGGTTCACCTAGGGTATGCCTATGTTGTTCATCTTGGGTGGGAAACAAATAGTAAAGCAATCATCATCTGTTTTTTATTAAATTAAAGCAATCATCAGCCTGCTATCATTATTTTTGGATACATCCACTGGTTGTTACCATTACTCTAGTTTTCTGCATGCCCTCCTTACATAATCTCACTATATTTTTTTTGTATGCATGCCAGATATTGTACACAGTCATGCTGAACATGTAGAGAAAAAGAGAAGAGTTTTGCGTGGCTATACAATGTCATGCAGACATCGCTCCATGGTGGGTTCAATGGCAAACCCTCCCCCCCCTCTCCAGATTGTAATCCAGAGGAAGATATCTGTTCTGAGGCGGATTCAGACGCAGTTGACCACTCCTATTTACCCCCCAAGGTGTTTGCTCTAACTTCGCATGATGATGTTAGTCATATCATGCATATGTTGCCTTGCAGTGCCTACTTTCAACATCATATATGTCATCTGCTTAGTTTAGACATGTTCTGTAATGCCACTTGTTTAGTTTCAATATCATATATGGGAATTATGCAGTCTCATGTCTTTTAGCCAGCCATAATATATGTGAAATGTGCAATGCCATCCTGTTTAACCAGGCATCATATATTTGAATGATATCTAGCCCATCCTTTTCTTCATTAAATTTCCATTTGTCGACAATGTTTGTACATTAAACTACTCTTACTGTGAATCAGCCATTTGAGTGGGTGATGAAAAAATCTGGAGTGAAAACAAGGCCTTTAGAGAAGACAGTGCTACCTGTCGAAGTAGATCTCCTGCTGGGTCCCGATAGCTCCTCAGAGATGGATTCAGAGACAGATGACTAGTCCTATTCCCCCACCGAGGTGTATATATGCTCTAACTTGGCACGGTTCTACTGCTCATATCATGCATATGGTGTCTTGCATTGCATAGTTTAGACATCATATACACGAATGCCCTCCGCTTAGCATATAAATCACATATGTGAATTAAATCATGCGATCCTGGTTACTTAGATAACATGTATGTGAATTATGTCATGCGATCATGTTTAGTTAGTCATCATATCTTTGAATTATGTTATGCTATGCTATCGAGTTTAGATAGACATCATATATGTGAAACTATGTCATGCTATCCGTTTTAGTTAAACAATATACATGTCAATTATTTAATGCCCTTTTTCCACACTATCTATTGCATCTATCTCTCATACAATATCTGTACATTCAACTATGTTTCCTGTTTATCAGCCATTTGAATTGGAGCGGGTGATGGCGGTATCTAGTGGAGTAAAAACATGGTCTTCAAATAAAACAGTGCTACCTCTTGGTGGAGATAGCACCCCGGTTGTACATGCACGAGAACCAGCCCTACCACACATAACCCAGACTCTCGCAGATTTTACCCCTACTGCGATGGACAGAGAACCAGCTTCACCCAATCTAACCCCAACCCCAGCAGATAGTAACCCAGTTCCTGTTGACACAACACCATCTCCACCATAGAGCTCCCAAACAAGAGCAGTTAGTAAGGCAGCTCCAGTGCCCAAAGCGCCAGTGCTACCACGGCGAACCCCAACTCCACCAGTTAGTACACCTATTCCTGTGGAGGAAGCACAACCAGCCATTCATAGTTTAGCATCTATCGCATTTGATGTTGTTAAATCCTATGTGCGTATCTTCCCATCATGGAAATATTATACTGAAGATGAAGGAAAATGCCAGTTGCAGGTGTTTGTCCAGGAGTTATGTGTAAGTAATGTTATTCATGGCAATTACTTTGCTTTGTCCAATACATTCTACCTCCATGATGGTTATAATACAGCAAATTTTCCCATTTTTCTCTGTAGAGAAGGACTGATTTGGAAACTCGGGATGAGGCAACCTGTGCTAATACCTCTGCTATCTTCAAGAATGCTTGGTGGCAGTATCGGAATTACCTGAAGAAAACGTACTTCACTGGCAAAGAAACTCATCAAATTCCCTTACGTTCTCCTGAGACACATTTACTGGACGATGACTGGGAATGCCTTGTTCTTTACTGGTCCTGAACCAAGAATGTGGTAAGGTCTATGAGCTCATTTTATTTTAAGTACTATATGCTTGCATCTTACTGTACTCTGTTCATGTAGAACAAGTGCTTAAACCTGAAGAACAACTGTCCTCGTTTAAGATTCCATTGCTATCGTGCATACTGCTTTGCTCTTGTATCACTGTATTTACTCATACAAACTTATTTTTAAATTGAACGATCCAATGGAAACTCCAATGGCACAACAGGTATGTTTACGCATGTTTCTTTAACAGGTTTTCTCTTATAAATAGCTCTGTTGATTTCAATTTCAATTGTGTATACAGTTGACTTCTCATATCATGCACATTACTAGCATCATAACAGGGCCAATAGTGTTGTTGTACATGTAGACCCATGGTACCCATCTAAAATCTTGTTGTGCCATTTAGTTTCCCACGCTTTGTATTCTTTCAGTGCTGCTTTCTCTTGAACGGATATGATTTGAACTGTGTCTCTATTTTGATTTGGCAAGACAATGCAGTGACCATAGGACATAGATATATGTTTGTTTGATGCTTTTATAATGTACTACTTGGCAATAGAAGACTTGGTAGTTTAATCTTGTCCACCTTACTAATGAACTGGTTCACCGAAATGAGTTTCATATACTAGTACATGCTAAACCTGTTATGTGTCTGCTTGTTTCTTCTTTTAGAATGCTGACAGAATATTGGGGAAGAGTGCCTTATTAAGCAATGATAAAGGAAGTAATGCAGATAAGGTTCAGGATCGCGAGACATCCTTGTCGGTCTCCAACAAAGCTGATAAAACAGCTAAGGAAAACTATCTTGAAGACAGTGAGGCAACCCCAAAGTCCTGTCTTGGTTTACTGTTCGAGTTACTGGCCACTACCACTTGCACAAGCTATTCAAACTCACTGTCTGAATCAGTTCGGTTTCTTGAGTCTCAACTACAAGCTGAAAGACATCGATCAGCTGTGCTGCGACAAGAAGTGGAAGGACTGCGGAAGTCCCTGGAGCATTCAAATGCATACTTTCTGGTGCAACAACAAGCGTTGGAGGATTTTAGCGCCAAACAGGACAAAGCTAATAAGCTTGCTAAGCTTATTGCCAGCATGGTGGATACCCAGGATAACATTTCTTGAGCTCTTCTGAAGTTGTTTCAGTTATGGACTTGTTTTGCTTCTGCGTTTATTTGCACTGGTGGCCAATTTTGACGGCCAGTGTATGTAATATGCTGCTTTGTTCCCTATATTTGCACTGGTGGCGAACTTTGATGCCCAGTGGATGTAATATGTGTAATAGCTGTAATAGGCTAGCATTAGTTGCTTGCTTATTTATTTCCTTATTGTCTTGTTTAGTTGTTTGCTTGTAGTCACTTCAGTTCTTTTTCCGCGTTTTTCTAGTGGCCACAATAACCTATTTTTGGTAACTAGGCCACAATGATCATGGCAACACACGAACTGTTGTAACCATGGGCCTCCTGCGGGCCGTAGGATCCGTGGGCCTTCTACGGGCCGTAGGATCCATGGGCCTTTTACGGGCCATAGGATCCATGGACTTTCTACGGGCCGTATGATCAATGGGCCTTCTAGGGGCCGTAGGATCCATGGGCCTTCTACGGGGTGTATAATCATTTCGCCAAACATGGGCCGTACTATTCATGGACCATAATGGGCCGTTAATAGGCCATATTTGATAACGCTATGAAAACAGCCCAACGGGTTAACGGGCCACAAATGGGCCGAATGTAACCACAGGCTGTATTTGGCCCACAAATGGAACAGGCTAGTGACGGACCGTATCTAACCGAATTCTAGAAATGAGCCCAATAATAAATGCGCCCTTAGAAAGCTGAAAGTTAACACGGGCTGGAAATGGCCGACGGAATAATGGGCCGTTAATGGGTATAAAGTGATACACTGTTCATTATGGGCCAGTTTCATCTTGGGCCTCTAATGGGCTAAGAGTTACAAAGGGCCTCATATGGGCCGAAAGACATCATGGGCCATACATGGGCCGGAAGTTACAATGGGCTGGAATCATATTGGACGGCCCAGATGAAGCTACCGGGCTTAATTCCGATAGGCCGTAACAGGCCGGTAGTTGGCGGGCTGTAAATGGGCTATATACGAACAGGCCGTTAACAGGCTTTCCGTGGGCCGGCCCATTGCCTTTTGACCAAGTCAACCGGGCTGGCCTTTTCACCGGAATGGGCCTCTGTTGGGCCGTGCGACGTGTCGACGTACCATAGGCGCCTCCTGCCCAAGAGTGGATGACATCTGTCCCAACGGTGAGCCAACACGTGTTTCCTCTGGCCAATGAGAATGTTACACGTGGAAAATCCCCATTGGCCCGGGCTGTTAATGGGTTATAGGATCCAAAACCAGACCCGATAGCTTAACAGCGACCTGTTATGGTGGATGCCACATGTCGGTCACCCTTGACGAAAGCACTTCTATGACGCGCGATTTATCGTCATGGAAGTGGACACTTCCGTGATGATAATTTTGGTAATGTCATGGAACACTTCTACGACAGCACATGTATGACTATCTTGATTCTGTCATAAAATCGCCATGGATGTACATGCATGACAGAAAACGTGACCTACTGTGACAAACATGTATCATCACGGAAGTGTATTTTTTTGTAGTGTTGGCGGAACCAATCTAGGGCTCCGGCGGAGCTGTTCTGCCGGGGAAACATCCCTCCGGCAGGGGGAAATCATCACCATCGTCATCACCATCGATCCTCTCATCGGGAAGGATCTTCACCAGCACCATCTCCTCTCAAACCCTAGTTCATCTCTTGTATCCGATCTTTGTCTCAAAACCTCAGATTGGTACCTGTGGGTTGCTAGTAGTGTTGATTACTCCTTGTAGTTGACACTAGTTGGTTTATTCGGTGGAAGATCATATGTTCAGATCCTTTATGCACATTAATACCCCTCTGATTATGAACATGAATATGATTTGTGAGTAGTTACGTTTGTTCCTGAGGACATCGGAGAAGTCTTGTTATAAGTAGTCATGTGAATTTGGTATTCGTTCGATATTTTGATGAGATGTATGTTGTGTTTCCTCTAGTGGTGTTATGTGAATGTCGACTACATGACACTTCACCATTGTTTGGGCCTAGGGGAAGGCATTGGGAAGTAATAAGTAGATGATGGGTTGCTAGATTGACAGAAGCTTAAACCCTAGTTTATGTGTTGCTTCGTAAGGGGCTGATTTGGATCCATACGTTTCATGCTATGGTTAGGTTTACCTTAATTCTTCTTTCAAAGTTGCGGATGCTTGGGAGAGGGGTTAATCATAAGTGGGATGCTTGTCCAAGGAAGGGCAGTACCCAGGCACCGGTCCACCCACATATCAAATTATCAAAGTAATGAACACGAATCATATGAGCATGATGAAAACTAGCTTGACGACAATTCCCATGTGTCCTCGGGAGCGCTTTCCTTTATATAAGAGTTGGTCCAGGCTTGTCCTTTGCTACAAAAAGGATTGGGACACCTTGCTGCACCTTGTTTACTTTTGTTACTTGTTACCCGTTACGAATTACCTTATCATAAAACTATCTGTTACCGATAATTTCAGTGCTTGCAGAGAATACCTTACTGAAAACTACTTGTCATTCCTTCTGCTCCTCATTGGGTTCGACACTCTTACTTATCGAAAGGACTACGATAGATCCCCTATACTTGTGTGTCATCAGAGGGCACCCGTGGATACGGTTAGCCATGGAAAGTGAAAGTAATGGTGGAAAAAGGAATAAACTTTATTTTCTGTTTGGGAACCGCCTATGGCATATCTAGCATGGAAAGTGTTGGGAACTCTAAGTCATTTCGTTGGTGGGATGGATACACCTCCCAAAATGTTTTTATCTCTAATTTTCCGCTTTGAGCTCTGGCACCTCTAGAAATCCCTACTTCCCTCTACGAAGGGCCTTTCTTTTACTTTATGCAATTTTTATTTTTGAAATTCGAGTCTCCATCTTCTCTTACAAAAGCACCAACTAGGAGGCAATATGATCGTGCTTAAGTATTGGGTGTAGTTAATATTCGAGTGTGTTCCATGAATGGATCAATGTTTGAGCATGATGGGCTAGGGATAACTTGTTTTAGCATTGATATTTTGAAAGACATGGTTGCTTGTTGATATGCTTGAGTATCTAAATTATTATGTAAAAACTAGACTATTGCTTTGAATCACATAAAAGTCCAAATGTCCATGCTATAAAGAAAAGAATATGATATGACTTGATGAACAACACTCCACATCAAAAATTCTGTTTTTATCACTTACCTACTCGAGGACGAGTAGGAGTTAAGCTTGGGGATGCTGATACGTCTCCAACGTATCTATAATTTTTCATTGTTCCATACTGTTTTATTATCAATCTTGGATGTTTTATAATCATTTTATAGTCATTTTATATCATTTTTTGGTACTAACCGATTGACATAGTGCCAAGTGCCAGTTGCTATTTTTTCCATGTTTTTTACATCGCAGGAAATCAATATCAAACGGAGTCCAAATGCCACGAAACTCCATGATGATATTTTATGGGCCAGAAGGAAGCAGATGGGCCCTGGTTGCACCTGGGGGGTCCCGAGGAGGGCACAACAGCCCTGGCGCACCCTGGTGGGTTGTGCCCACCTCGGGTACCCCCGGACCGCCTCTTTGCTCTATAAATACCCCAAAAATACCAGAACCCTAGAAGCGTCGTTGAAATATTCATCCAGCCGCCGCAGAGTCTAGAACCAACAGATCCAATCTAGACACCATCACAGAGGGGTTCACCACTTCCATTGGTGCCTCTCCGATGATGCGTGAGTAGTTCTTTGTAGACCTTCGGGTCTGTAGTTAGTAGCTAGATGGCTTTCTCTCTCTCGCTGAATTCTCAATACAATGGTCTCTTGGATATCCATATGATGTAACTCTTTTTGCGGTGTGTTTGTTGGGATCCGATGAACTTCGAGTTTATGATCAGATCTATCTTTTTATATCCATGAAAGTTATTTGAGTTTCTTTGATCTCTTATATGCATGATCTCTTATAGCCTCGTATTTCTTCTCCGATATTTGGGTTTTGTTTGGCCAACTTGATCTATTTATCTTGCAATGGGAAGAGGTGCCCGGTAGTGGGTTCGATCTTACGGTGCTCGATCCCAGTGACAGAAAGGGAACCGACACGTACGTATCATTCCTACTAAGGATAAAAAGACGAGATCTATATCTACCGCCATATAGATAAACGGATCTTGTCTACATCATGTCATCGTTCTTATTGCATTACTCCGTTGTTCCATGAACTTAGTACACTAGATGCATGCTGGATAGCGGTCGATGTGTGGAGTAATAGTAGTAGATGCAGGCAGGAGTCGGTCTACTAATCTTGGACGTGATGCCTATGTAATGATCATTGCCTGGATATCGTCATAATTATTTGAAGTTCTATCAATTGCCCAACAGTAATTTGTTTACCCACCGTTTGCTATTTTTCTCGATAGAAGCCACTGGTGAAACCTACGGCCCCCGGGTCTTCTTTCTCATATATTTGCCTTGCGATCTACTTTTCCTTTGCATTTTATTTCAGATCTATTAAAACAAAAAAAATACAAAAATACCTTGCTGTGTTTTATCTTTATTTATTTTATTTGGTGTTCGATCTATCAATCTACTACAATTTACCTCACGTCCGCTTGCCTATCTTGAGGCGCCATACCACGGAATGGATTGAAATCCCCTTTAACTCGTTGGGTTGTGAGGTGTTGTTATTTGTGTGCAGGTGTTGTTTACATTGTGTTGCTTAGTTCTCCTACTGGTTCGATACCTTGGTTTCATAACTGAGGGAAATACCTACCGTCGCTGTGCTACATCGTCCCTGCCTCTCCGGGGAAATACTGACGTAGTTGCAGCTACCATCAATCATCATACCTAGTTCAATCTCGTTGCCAGCAAGTCTCTTTACTCGTTCTGTAATGCATCATCCCGCAACTAACTCATTAGTAACATTGCTTGCAAGGCTTATAGTGATGTGCATTACTGAGAGGGCCCAGAGATACCTCTCCGATACACGGAGTGACAAATCCTAATCTCGATCTATGCCAACTCAACAAACACCATCGGAGACACCTGTAGAGCATCTTTATAATCACCCAGTTACGTTGTGACGTTTGATAGCACACTAAGTGTTCCTCCGGTATTCGGGAGTTGCATAATCTCATAGTCAGAGGAACATGTATAAATCATGAAGAAAGCAATAGCAATAAACTAAACGATCATAGTGCTAAGCTAACGGATGGGTCTTGTCCATCACATCATTCTCTAATGATGTGATCCCATTCATCAAATGACAACACATGTCTATGGCTAGGAAACTTAACCATCTTTGATTAACGAGCTAGTCAAGTAGAGGCATACTAGCGACACTCTGTTTGTCTATGTATTCACACATGTACTAAGTTTCTGGTTAATACAATTCTAGCATGAATAATAAACATTTATCATGATATAAGGAAATATAAATAACAACTTTATTATTGCCTCTAGGGCATATTTCCTTCAGCATCTAGTGTATTGAGTTCATGGAGAAACGGAGTAATGCAATAAGAACGATGACATGATGTAGACAAGATCTATTCATGTAGGAATAGACCACCATATTGTTATCCTTAATAGCAACGATACATACGTGTCATTTCCCCTTCTGTCACTGGGATTGAGCACCGTAAGATCAAACCCATCACAAAGCATCTCTTCCCATGGCAAGAAAAATTGATCTAGTCGGCCTAACTAAACCAAGGATTCGAAGAAGAAATACAAGGCTATAAGTAATCATGCATATAAGAGATCAAAACTCAAATAACTTTCATGGATAAAATAGATCTGATCATAAACTCAAATTTCATCCGATCCCAACAAACACACCGCAAAAAAGAGTTACATCAAATAGATCTCCAAGAGACCATTGTATTGAGAATCAAAAGAGAGAGAGGAAGCCAACTAGCTACTAACTACGGACCCATAGGTCTACAATGAACTACTCACGCATCATCGGAGAGGCAACAATGTGGATGATGAACCCCTCCACGATGGTGTCTAGATTGAATCTGTGGTTTCTGGAACTTGCGACGGCTGGAATTGTGTTTTGTATACTCCCCTAAGGTTTTTGGAATATTGGGATATTTATAGAGCAAAGAGGCGGTGCGGGAGGCGGCCGAGGTGGGCACAACCCACCAGGGCGCGCTTGGGCCCCCAGGCGCGCCCAGGTTGGTTGTGCTCCCCTTGGAACCCCCCTCTGGTAATTCCTTGGCCCAACTTGTGTCTTCTGGTCCAAAAGAATCTCCAAAAAGATTCGCTGCGTTTGGACTCTTTTTGGTATTAATTTTCTGTGAAGTAAAAAAACAAGCAAAAAACAGCAACTGGCATTGGGCACTATGTCAATAGGTTAGTCCCAAAAATGATATAAAGTTGCTATAAAATGATTGTAAAACATCCAAGAATGAGTTGGAGACGTATCAGCATCCCCAAGCTTAATTCCTACTCGTCCTCGAGTAGGTAAATGATAAAAACAGAATTTTTGATGTGGAATGCTGCCTAACATGTTCATCACTTTTTCTTTTCTTTTGTAGCATGGACATTTGGACTCTTATATGATTCAAAGCAATAGTCTAGTTTTGATATGAAGACTTCAACACTCAAGCATATCAACAAGCAACCATGTCTTTCAAAATATCAACACTAAAGCAAGTTATCCCTAGCTAGCCCATTATGCTCAATCATTGATCCATTCATGAAACACACTCGCATATTAGCTACACCCAGTGCTCAAGTACGATCATAGTGCCCCTTAGTTGGTGCTTTATAAGAGAAGATGGAGACTCAAAATAAAAATAAAAATTGCATAAAGTAAAAAAAGAAAGCCCCTTCGTAGAGGGAAGTAGGGATTTGTAGAGGTGCCAGAGCTCAAAGCAAAAAATAATAGAGATAAAATAGTTTGGGTGGCATGCTTTTCCTGTCAACGAAAATGATTGAGTAGTTCCCAATACTTTCCATGCTAGATATATCATAGGCGGTTCCCAAACAGAAAATAAAGTGTATTCCTTTTTCCACCATACTTTCACATTCCACGGGTTTCGTCCATACCAACACTTTCCAAGTAATTTATTATTTGACAACATAAAGTAAATTCATTTTTCATTTCGGGCTGGGCATCCCTAATACCTTTGCCGTATTCTCGTGCAATGACAAGTGAATAAACACTCATCTTGATAATAACACATCTAGCATGGAAAAATATCAGCCACCCCCTACCGTTTCATGAGCGGTATGAGCACACAAAAAGGAAATTTATTTTGAAGATTAGAGATGGCACATACAAATTTGCTTAGAACGGCAAAAGAATACCGCATATAGGTATGTATAGTGGCCTCATATGTCAAAATTGGTTTAAGGATTTTGGATGCACAAGTAGTATTCCTATTTAGTACAAGTGAAGGCTAGCAAAAGATTGAGAAGCATCCAACCAAGAAATGAAAAATCTCATAAGCGAGCATTAAGCATAACTAACACCGAATAATGCACCACAAGTAGGATATAATTTCATTGCATAACTATTGACTTTCGTGCTTGCATAGGGAATCACAAACCTTAACATCAATATTCTTAGTAAACCATAATTTCTCATCAACATGACTCACATATTAATATATTATATCATCATATCGCAAAACTATTACGAAGAATCAAGTTTATTTTGTCCAATGATCTTCATGAAAGTTTTTATTATATCCTTCTTGAATATCTATCACTTTGGGACTAGTTTCATATGTTGCTTTTGATAGCTCAAACAAATCTAAGTGAAGAACATGAGCAAACAAAATCTTCTCTCAAAATAGTATAAGTGAAGCATGAGAGAATTTCTTAAAAAATTTACTAACTCTCAAAAGTATATAAGTGAAGCACTAGAGCAATTCCATAGCTCAAAAAATTTAAGTGAAGCACATAGAGCAATTCTAACAAATCATAGCATAATTTTGGCTCTCTCAAAAAGGTGTGTTCAGCAAGGATACTTGACTTAAACTAAAAAGCAAAACAAGCAAAGACTTCTACAATACAAGACGCTCCAAGCAAAACTCATAATATGTGACGAATAAAAATATAGTTCAAGTAAAATATCGATGGTCGTTAGAAGAAAGAGGGGATATGCCACTCGGGCATCCCCAGCCTTAGTTGATTGCTTCTCTTTTAGATAATAGCTTGGGATGCCATGGGGCATCCCCAAGCTTAGGCTCTTCTTACTCCTTATTCCTTCATCCATCGTGATCTCACCCAAAACTTGAAAACTTCAATCAGACAAAACTCAACAAAACCTTCGTGAGACCGTTAGTATAACAAAGCAAATCACTACTCTAAGTACTGTTGCAAACCCATTCATATTTTATTTTTGCATTATATCTACTGTATTCCAACTTTTCTATGGCTCATACCCCATGATAGAGTCCATAGATTCATTAAAATAAGCACACAACGCAAAGAAAACAGAATTGTCAAAAATAGAACAGTATGTAGCAATCTGAAAACTTCGAATACTTCTGTAACTCCAAAAATTCTAAAACATTAGGGCAACGTGGGCAATTTGCATATCAATCTTGTGTAAAAAAATTCAGAATTTTATCGCGCTTCTATAAATTTAAACAATTCTGCAACTGGCGCACAAAGTTTCTGTTTTTCAACAAGATCAAATCAACTATCACCCAACATGATCCCAAAGGCTTTGCTTGGCACAAACACTAATTAAAACATAAAAAATACAATCATAATAGTAGCATAATTTTGAAAACACTCAAGAACAGAAGAAATACATAAATAAATTTTATTCATTTCATTGGGTTGCCTCCCAACAAGCGCTATCGTTTTATGCCCCTAGCTAGGCATAATGCAAAGATCTAAGTGTTGTCATCTTTGTATCTAGATCCATAAGATGCCCTCATGATTGATTCATATGGTGGATTAATTATTGTTCTAGAGAAGTGTTCCATACCCTTCCTTAGTGGAAATTGAAATTTAATATTGCCTTCTTTTATATCAATCACGGCACCAATAGTACGTAAAAACGGTCTACCAAGTATAATTGGACAAGACGGATTGCAATCAATATCAAGAACAATAAAATCGATGTGCACATAGTTCCTATTTGCAAGAATAAGAACATCATTAATTCTTCTCAAAGGCTTTTTAATAGTAAAATCCGCCAAGTGCAAATTTAAAGAACACTCTTCAATATTGGTAAGACCAATCACATCACACAAAGACTTCGGAATTGTGGAAACACTAGCACCCAAGTCACATAAAGCAAAACACTCATAATTTTTAATCTTGACTTTGATAGTAGGTTCCCATTCATCATGTAATTTTCTAGGAATTGAGATCTCTAATTCCAGTTTTTCTTCAAAGGCTTTCATCATCGCATCAACAATATGTTTAGTAAAAGCTTTATTTTGTTCATAGGCATGGGGTGAATTTATCTTGGATTGCAACAAAGAAATACAATCAATCAAAGAGCAATTGTCATAGTTAAAGTCTTTGTAATCCAAAAGAGTGGGCACATCACTAGTTAAAGTTTTGACCTCTCCAAACCCACTTTTATCAATTTTTTCAACAAGATTTTCACCCTCCAAATTATCGGGACGCCTTCTAGCTAAAGTTGACTCTTCTTCAGTCCCTCTATCATCAATCTTAATTTTACTAAACAAGGAATCAATAGAAGAAACACCAATCACTTTAAGATCTTCATCATTTCTATGAAAGCAATCACTAGAAAATGTTTTTTTCTAAAAATTCTCTTCTAGCTCTAAGCATAGCGGTTCTTTTCTTGCTTTCATCCATAGAAACATACAAAGCTTTAATTGATTCTTCAACCTTAGGCACAAAAGCTTTCAACTTGAGATTTTCTACATCATGAGAAATTCTATCAATGCTTCTAGACATATCATCAATCTTACTCAACTTTTCTTCTATCGTATTATTGAAACTTTTTGAGCATTGATAAATGATTTAATATTATTCTCAATATCATAGGTTTTCCTATTATTATTATAAGAAGGATTACCATAGGAATTACCATAATTATTAGAGGCATTTCCAGGAAAAGGTCTAGGATTAAAATTACCTCTATAAGCATTGTTACTAAAATTGTTTCGCGAGACAAAATTCACATCTATGGCATCACTATTTTTCTCAATGAAAGTAGACAAAGGCACATCATTAAGATCAATAGGAGCACTTTTATTAGCAACCAATTTCATAAGAGCATCAACTTTTTCA
The DNA here is from genome assembly GCF_018294505.1 of Triticum aestivum. Lineage (NCBI taxonomy): Eukaryota > Viridiplantae > Streptophyta > Magnoliopsida > Poales > Poaceae > Triticum > Triticum aestivum. The sequence continues at coordinate 35,204,161 of NC_057799.1, forward strand.
CTCAAAGAATTTATTTCTTCAACCGAATTGATTTTTTACTAGTAGGAGCTCTTTCGGTATGCCATTGTGAATAATTTTCCATAATATTATCAAGTAATTTAGTAGCTTCACCCAAAGTAATCTCCATAAAAGTACCACCCATGGCGGAATCTAAAAGATTTCTAGAAACAAAATTCAACCCCGCATAAAAAATGTATAATCATCCAAAGATTTAAACCATGAGTAGGACAATTTCTTAGCATCAATTTCATTCTTTCCCAAGATTGCGCAACATGTTCATGGTAAAGTTTCTTAAAATTCATGATTTGTGTCCTAAGAGAAATAATTTTCGCGGGCAGAAAATACTTAGTAATAAAAGCATCTTTGCACTTATCCCAAGAATCGATACTATTGCGAGGCAAAGAAGAAAACCAAATTTTTGCACGATCTCGCAAAGAAAACAGAAGTAATTTTAACTTCACAATATCATTGTCCACTTCTTTTTTCTTTTGCATATCGCATAATTCCATGAATGTGTTAAGATGAGACGCGACATCCTCATTAGGAGTACCGGAAAACTGATCTTTTATGACAAGATTCAACAAAGCGGCATTAATATCACAATATTCTGCACTAGTGGCATGAGGAGCAATCGGAGTGCTAATAAAATCATTATTGTTGGTATCGGAAAAGTAACACAACTTGGTGTTCTCTTGAGTCATTGTACCACAAAACGAAGAACGAAAAAGAGGGTGAATAAAACGACAAATTTTTGTGAAGTGGGGGAGATGAAAATGAGAGGCAAATGGCTAATAATTTAAATTTCAAGGAGATGAGATTTGTGATTAGGAACCTGGTAGATGTTGATGATGTATCCCCGGCAACGGCGCCAGAAATTGGCGAGTTGTCGGGAGACTATCTTGACTTAATCCTCCCCGGCAACGGCGCCAAAAATTCCTTTTGATGCGGCTTGAACTACTTTGGTATTTCCGCAAAGAGGAAGGGATGATGTAGCATAGCTACGGTAGGTATTTCCCTCAGTGAGGAGAGCAAGGTTATCAAACCAATAGGAGAACCACGCAACACTACGGAAACGGTACCTGCACACAAAGAACAAATACTTGCAACCCGACGTAAAAGAGGGGTTGTCAATCCCTCCCGGGTAAAAAGATAGATAAAATTGTAGTAGTTTGGATAAATAGATCTCGCGGGAATGCGAGATAAAATAAATAACAGTAAATTGTAGCAAGGTGTTTTTGGGTTTTGGGATTAATAAAACTGAAAATAAAAGCGACTAAAAATAGATCTCGAAGGCAAATATGATAAAAAAAAGACCCGGGGGCCGTAGATTTCACTAGTGGCGTCCCTTGAGAAAAATAGCATACGGCAGGTAAACAAATTACTGTTGGGCAATTGATAGAACTTCAAATAATTATGACGATATCCAGGCAATGATCATTATATAGGCATCACGTCCAAGATTAGTAGACCGACTCCTGCCTGCATCTACTACTATTACTCCACACATCGCCCGCTATCTAGCATGCATCTACTGTATTAAGTTCATGGAGAAACAGAGTAATGCAATAAGAACGATGACATGATGTAGACAAGATCCATTCATGTAGGAATAGACCCCATCTTGTTATCCTTAATAGAAACGATGCATACGTGTCATTTCCCCTTCGTGTCACTGGGATTGAGCACCGTAAGATCGAACCCATGACAAAGCACCTCTTCCCATGGCAAGAAAAATAGATCTAGTCGGCCTAACTAAACCAAAGATTCGAAGAAGAAATACTAAGTAATCATGCATATAAGAGATCAAAACTCAAATAACTTTCATTGATAAAATACGAGGCTATAAGTGAAGGAAATATGCCCTAGAGGCAATAATAAAGTTATTATTTATTTCCTTATTTCATGATAAATGTTTATTATTCATGCTAGAATTGTATTAACCGGAAACTTAGTACATGTGTGAATACATAGACAAAACAAAGTGTCCCTAGTATGCCTCTACTTGACTAGCTCGTTTATCAAAGATGGTTATGTTTCCTAACCATAGACATGTGTTGTCATTTGATGAACGGGATCACATCATTAGGAGAATGATGTGATGGACAAGACCCATTCATTAGCTTAGCATTATGATCGTTATAGTTTCATTGCTACTGCTTTCTTCATGACTTATATTTGTTCCTCAGACTATGAGATTATGCAACTCCCAAATACCGGAGGAACACCTTGTGTGCTATCAAACGTCACAACGTAACTGGGTGATTATAAAGATGCTCTACAGGTGTCTCCGATGGTGTTTGTTGGGTTGGCATAGATCGAGTTTAGGATTTGTCACTCCGTATATCGGAGAGGTATCTCTGGGCCCTCTTGGTAATGCACATCACTATAAGCCTTGCAAGCAATGTGACTAATGAGTTAGTTGCGGGATGATGCACTACGGAACGAGTAAAGAGACTTGCCGGTAACGATATTGAACTAGGTATTGAGATACTGACGATCGAATCTCGGGAAAGTAACATACCGATGACAAAGGGAACAACGTATGTTGTTATGCGGTTTGACCGATAAAGATCTTTGTAGAATATGTAGGAGCCAATATGAGCATCCAGGTTCCGCTATTGGTTATTGACCGGAGATGTGTCTCGGTCATGTCTACATAGTTCTCGAACCTGTAGGGTCCGCACGCTTAACGTTCGATGACGATTTGTATTATGAGTTATGTGATTTGATGTACCGAAGGTTGTTTGAAGTCCCGGATTAGATCACGGACATGACGAGGAGTCTCGAAATGGTCGAGACATAAAGATCGATATATTGGAAGGCTATATTCGGACATCGGAAAAGTTCCGAGTGATTCGGGTATTTTTCGGAGTACCGGAGAGTTACGGGAATTCGCCGGGAGAAGTAATGGGCCTTATTGGGCTTTAGTGGAGAGAGGAGAGAGGGGCCAAGAGGTGGCACGGGCCTCCCCCCTGCCCAAACCGAATTGGACAAGGGGTGCGGGGGAGCTCCTCCTCGGCGCCTATAGCGCCAGGAAAGGAAGCTGGCGCTCACGCGCCGTTAAAGTGGGTCGTGGCCCATTAAGCGGTCCTCTTCCAGCTTGCTCTAGTCTTCGCTCGCTCCTGTGTTCGCTCGTTCGCTAGGCTCGTCGTTGTTTGGCTTCGTGTTTGACTGACCTGTAGACTTTCTGACATTTTTTTAACAAAAACATAAAAAGATCACAAAAAAACAAAAAAATCACCGAATTTGAAGAAAGTTGGCAAATTGGAAAAAGGTTCATCAATTTTTAAGAAATTCCACGAATTTGAAAAAAAAGTTCATTGATTTTGAAGAAAAGTTCACAAATTTGAAAACAAGTTCATCGAAGTTGAAAAAAGTTCTTGGAGTTTGAAAAAAAGTTCACTGAGTTTCAAAAAAGTTCATTGAGCTTCAGAAAAGTTCATCGAGTTTGAAAAAAGTTCATTGAATTTGAGAAAAAAGTGCATCGAATTTGAAAAAGTTCATCGAGATTGAAAAAAAGTTCACCAAGTTTGAAAAATGTTCATGGAATTTGAGAAAAAAGTGCATCGAGTTTGAAAAAAGTTCATCGAGATTGAAAAGAAGTTCATCGAGTTTGAAGAAAGTTCATCGATTTTGAGAAAAAGTTCGCCAAATTTGAAATATACCGTTCATCAAATTTGAGAAAAAGTTCATTGTTTTTGCATCAAGCTAGGAAGAAAGAAAAAAGGAAAAGGAAAGAAGAAAAACGGAAAAAGGGAAAAAGGGAAAAGGAAAAAGGAAAAGTACAAGAAGAAATTGACGAGAAAGATGAATGTAACCACATTGGGCGTGGTGGTTAGTGCGGTGTACTGCGAAGCAGGAGGTTGCGTCTTTGAATCCCAGTTCACCCGCTTTTATTTTGCTTCGCGTTTTCAAAATCAGAAAGAAGGTAAAAAGGCCGGCCCATATAGCATCGATGGAGACCGGGGGGGTATGCGCCCTGCACGAAATGGCCTATATTCGGCGCTTAAGGCGCCGAATAGGATTTGGCGGGTGGGGGCGCGGCCCCCCTTTCCTTCTCCCTCTCCCTATCTTTCCTTCTCTCCTACTCCGAATAGGAAAGAGGAGGGGAATCCTACTTGGACCGGGGAGTCCTAGTAGGATTCCCCACACCTGGCGCGCCCCCCTTTGGCCGGTCACCTCTTCCCTCCCCTCCTTTATATACATGGCCAGGCGGCACCCCAAAGGCACTCAAGATTTGTCTTAGCCATGTGCGGTGCCCCCCTCCACAGTTACACACCTCGGTCACATCGTCGTAGTTCTTAGGCGAAGCCCTGCGCCGGTAACTTCATCATCACCGTCACCACGCCGTCGTGCTGACGGAAATCTCCCTCGGCCTCAACTGGATCAAGAGTTCGAGGGACGTCACCGAGCTGAACGTGTGTAGATTGCGGATGTACCGTGTGTTCGGTACTTGGATCGGTTGGATCGCGAAGATGTTCGACTACATCAACCGCGTTACTAAACGCTTCCGCTTTCGGTCTATGAGGGTACGTAGACACACTCTCCCCGCTCGTTGCTATGCATCACCTAGATAGATCTTGCGTGTTCGTAGGAAATTTTCGAAATTACTCTATTCCCGCACAGTGGTATCAGAGCCAGGTCTATGCGTAGATGTTATATGCACGAGTAGAACACAAAGAGTTTTGGGCGATAATAATCATACTGCTTACCGGCATGTCATACTTTGATTCGGCGGTATTGTTGGATGAAGCAATCCAGACCGACATTACATGACCGCGTTCATGAGACTCGTTCTACTGCCGTGCTTCACACACAGGTGGCTAGTAGGTGTCTGTTTCTCCAACTTTAGTTGAATCGAGTTTGACTACGCCCGGTCCTTGTTGAAGGTTAAAACAGCACACTTGACGAAAAATCGTTGTGGTTTTGATGCGTAGGTAAGAACAGTTCTTGCTAGAAGCCCATAGCAGCCACGTAAAACTTGCAACAACAAAGTAGAGGACGTCTAACTTGTTTTCGTAGGGCATGTTGTGATGTGATATGGTCAAGACGTGATGAGATATAAATTGTAGTATGAGATGACCATGTTTTGTTAAAGTCATCGACAACTAGCAGGAGCCTTATGGTTGTCTCTTTATTGCATAAGATGCAAGCGCCATATAATTGCTTTACTTTATCGCTATGCGATAGCAATAGTTGCAAAAGCAATAGTTGGCGAGACGACCATGTGACGACACGTTGATAAAGATCAAGATGATGGAGATCATGGTGTCATGCCGGTGACGATAGAGATCATGACGGTACTTTGGAGATGGAGATCAAAGGCACAAGATGATGATGGCCATATCATGTCACATATTTTTATTGCATGTGATGTTTATCTTTTATCCATCTTATTTTGCTTAGTACAACGGTAGCATTATGAGATGACCCCTTACTAAAATTTCAAGGTATAAGTGTTCTCCCTGACTATGCACCGTTGCGACAGTTCTTCGTGCTGAGACACCACGTGATGATCGGGTGTGATAAGCTCTACGTTCACATACAACAGGTGCAAGCCAGTTTTGCACATGCAGAATACTCGGCTTAAACTTGACGAGCCTAGCATATGCATATATGGCCTCGGAACACTAAGACCAAAGGTCGAGTGTGAATCATATAGTAGATATGATCAACATATAGTGATGTTCACCATTGAAAACTACTCCATCTCACGTGATGATCGGACATGGTTTAGTTGATATGGACCATGTGATCACTTAGATGATTAGAGGGATGTCTATCTAAGTGGGAGTTCTTAAGTAATATGATTAATTGAACTTTAATTTATCATGAACTTAGTCCTGATAGTATTTGCATAACTATGTTGTAGATCAATAGCTCACGATATAGCTCCTCGTTTATTTTTGATATGTTCCTAGAGAAAACTAAGTTGAAAGATGTTAGTAGCAATGATGCGGACTTGGTCCGTGATCTGAGGATTATCCTCATTGCTGCACAGAAGAATTATGTCCTTGATGCACCGCTAGGTGACAGACCTATTGCAGGAGCGGATGCAGACGTTATGAACGTTTGACAAAGCTCGGTATGATGACTACTTGATAGTTTAGTGCACCATGCTTTACGGCTTAGAACCGGGACTTCAAAAATGTTTTCAATGCCACGGAGCATATAAGATGTTCCAAGAGTTGAAATTGGTATTTCATACTCATGCCCGTGTCGAGAGGTATGAGACCTCTGACAGTACTTTGCCTATAAGATGGAGAAGAATAGCTCAACCAGTGAGCATGTGCTCAGATTGTCTGGGTACTACAATTGCTTGAATCAAGTGGGAGTTAATCTTCCAGATAAGATAGTAATTGACAAAGTTCTCTAGTCACTATCACCAAGTTACTAAGAACTTCGTGATGAACTATAAAGGGATGATGAAAGTAATTACCGAGCTCTTCGTGATACTGAAATCAGCGAAGGTAGAAATAAAGAAAGAGCATCAAGTGTTGATGTAACAAGACCACTAGTTTCAAGAAAAGGCCAAAGGGATAGAAAGGGAACTTCAAGAAGAATGACAAGCAAGTTGTCACTCCCGTGAAGAAACCCAAGTCTTGACCTAAGCCTAAACGGAGTGCTTCTACTGCAAAGGGACTGGTCACTGGAAGCGGAACTGCCCCAAGTATTTGGCGGATAAGAAGGATGGCAAAGTGAAAAGTATATTTGATATACATGTTATTGATGTGTACTTTACTAGTGTTTATAGCAACCCCTCAGTATTTGATACTGGTCTAGTTGCTAAGAGTAGTAACTTGAAACAGGAGTTGCAAAATGAACAGAGACTAGTTAAGGACGAGGTGACAATGTGTGTTGGAAGTGATTCCAAGATTGATAAGATCACCATCGCACACTCCCTATACTTTCGGGATCGGTGTTGGACCTAAATAAATGTTATTTGGTGTTTGCATTGAGCATGAATATGATTTGATCATGTTTATTGCGATACGGTTATTCATTTAAGTCAAGGAATAATTGTTGATCTGTTTACATGAATAAAACCTTCTATGGTCATACATCCAATGTAAATAGTTTATTGAATCTTGATCGTAGTGATACACATATTCATAATATTGAAGCCAAAAGATGCAAACTTAATAATGATAGTGCAACTTATTTGTGGCACTGCCGTTTAGGTCATATTGGTGTAAAACGCATGAAGAAACTCCATGCTGATGGGCTTTTGGAATCACTTGATTATGAATCACTTGATGCTTGCGAACCATGCCTCATGGGCAAGATGACTGAGACTCCGTTCTCCGGAACAATGGAGCGAGCAACAGACTTGTTGGAAATAATACATACTGATGTATGCGGTCCGATGAGTGTTGAGGCTCGCGACGCGTATCGTTATTTTCTAACCTTCACAGATGATTTGAGCAGATATGGGTATATCTACTTGATGAAAAATAAGTCTGAAACATTTTAAAAGTTCAAAGAATTTCAGAGTGAAGTGGAAAATCATCGTGACAAGAAAATAAAGTTTCTACGATCTGATCGTGGAGGCGAATATTTGAGTTACGAGTTTGGTCTTCATTTGAAACAATGTGGAATCGTTTCGCAACTCACGCCACTTGGAACACCACACCGTAATGGTGTGTCCAAACGTCGTAACCGTACTTTACTAGATACGGTGCAGCCTATGATGTCTCTTACCGATTTACCACTATCGTTTTGGGGTTATGCATTAGAGACAAGCTGCATTCACGTTAAATAGGGCACCATCAAAATCCGTTGAGACGACACCGTATGAACTATGGTTTGGCAAGAAACCTAAGCTGTTGTTTCTTAAAGTTTGGGGTTGCGATGCTTATGTGAAAAAAGTTTCAGCCTGATAAGCTCAAACCCAAATCGGAGAAGTGCGTCTTCATAGGATACCCAAAAAAAATTGTTGGGTACACCTTCTATCACAGATCCGAAGGCAAGATATTCGTTGCTAAGAATGGATCCTTTCTAGAGAAGGAGTTTCTCTCGAAAGAAGTGAGTGGGAGGAAAGTAGAACTTGATGAGGTAATTGTACATTCTCTCAAAAATTGGAAAGTAGTTCATCACAGAAATCCGTTCCCGTGATGCCTACACCAACTAGAGAGGAAGTTAATGATGATGATCATGAAACTTCAGATCAAGTTACTACATAACTTCGTAGGTCAACCAGAGCACGATCCGCACCAGAGTGGTATGGTAATCCTATACTAGAAGTCATGTTACTAGACCATGATGAACCTATGAACTATGAGGAAGCGATGATGAGCCCAGATTCTGACAGATGGCTTGAGGCCATGAAATCTGAGATAGGATCCATGTATGAGAACAAAGTATGGACTTTGGTGGACTTGCCCAATGATCGGCAAGCCATTGAGAATAAATGGATCTTCAAGAGGAAGACAGACGCTGATAGTAGTGTTACTATCTACAAAGCTCGAATTGTCGCAAAAGGTTTTCGACAAGTTCAAGGTGTTGACTACGATGAGATTTTCTCACTCGTATCGATGCTTAAAGTCTGTCCAAATCATGTTAGGAATTGCCGCATTTTATGAAATCTGGCAAATGGACGTCAAAACTGCATTCCTTAATAGATTTCTTAAAGAAGAGTTGTATATGATGCAACCAGAAGGTTTTGTCGATCCTAAAGGTGCTAACAAAGTGTGCAAAGCTCCAGCGATCCATCTATGGACTGGTGCAAGCATCTTGGAGTTGGAATATACGCTTTGATGAGTTGATCAAAGCATATAGTTTTATACAGACTTGCGGTAAAGCCTGTATTTACAAGAAAGTGAGTGGGAGCACTACAGCCTTTCTGATAAGTATATGTGAATGACATATTGTCGATCAGAAATGATGTAGAATTTTCTGGAAAGCATAAAGGAGTGTTTGAAAGGAGTTTTTCAAAGAAAGACCTCGGTGAAGCTAATTACACATTGAGCATCAAGATCTATAGAGATAGATCAAGACGCTTGATAAGTTTTTTCAATAAGTACATACCTTGACAAGTTTTTGAAGTAGTTCAAAATGGAACAGTCAAAGAAAGAGTTCTTGCCTGTGTTGCAAGGTGTGAAGTTGAGTAAGACTCAAAACCCGACCACGAGAGAAGATAGAGAGAGAATGAAAGTCATTCCCTATGCCTCAGCCATAGGTTCTATAAAGTATGCCATGTTGTGTGCCAGACCTATTGTATACCCTGCCCTGAGTTTGGCAAGGGAGTACAATAGTGATCTAGGAGTAGATCACTAGACATTGGTCAAAATTATCCGTAGTGGAATAAGGATATGTTTCTCGGTTATGGAGGTGACAAAAAGTTCGTCGTAAAGGGTTACGTCGATGAAAGTTTTGACACTGATCCAGATGACTCTAAGTCTCAATCTGGATACATATTGAAAGTGGGAGCAATTAGCTAGAGTAGCTCCGTGCAGAGCATTGTTGACATAGAAATTTGCAAAATACATACGGATCTGAATATGGCAGACCCGTTGACTAAACTTCTCTCACAAGCAAAACATGATCGCACCTTAGTACTCTTTGGGTGTTAATCACAAGGCGATGCGAACTAGATTGCTGACTCTAGTAAACCCTTTGAGTATTGGTCACATGGCGATGTGAACTATGGGTGTTAATCACATGGTGATGTGAACTATTGATGTTAAAACACATGGCGATGTGAACTAGATTATTGACTCTAGTGCAAGTGGGAGACTGAAGGAAATATGCCCTAGAGGCAATAATAAAGTTATTATTTATTTCCTTATTTCATGATAAATGTTTATTATTCATGCTAGAATTGTATTAACCGAAAACTTAGTACATGTGTGAATACATAGACAAAACAAAGTGTCCCTAGTATGCCTCTACTTGACTAGCTCGTTTATCAAAGATGGTTATGTTTCCTAACCATAGACATGTGTTGTCATTTGATGAACAGGATCACATCATTAGGAGAATGATGTGATGGACAAGACCCATTCGTTAGCTTAGCATTATGGTCGTTACAGTTTCATTGCTACTGCTTTCTTCATGACTTATACATGTTCCTCACACTATGAGATTATGCAACTCCCAAATACCGGAGGAACACCTTGTGTGCTATCAAACGTCGCAACATAACTGGGTGATTACAAAGATGCTCTACAGGTGTCTCCGATGGTGTTTGTTGGGTTGTCATAGATCGAGATTAGGATTTGTCACTCCGTGTATCGGAGAGGTATCTCTGGGCCCTCTCGGTAATGCACATCACTATAAGCCTTGCAAGCAATGTGACTAATGAGTTAGTTGTGGGATGATGCACTACGGAACGAGTAAAGAGACTTGCCGGTAACGAGATTGAACTAGGTATTGAGATACCGACAATTGAATCTCGGACAAGTAACATACCGATGACAAAGGGAACAACGTATGTTGTTATGCGGTTTGACCGATAAAGACCTTCGTAGAATATGTAGGAGCCAATATGAGCATCCAGGTTCCGCTATTGGTTATTGACCGGAGATGTGTCTCGGTCATGTCTACATAGTTCTCGAACCCGTAGGGTTCGCACACTTAACGTTCGATGACGATTTGTATTATGAGTTATGTGATTTGATGTGCCGAAGGTTGTTCGGAGTCCCCGATGAGATCACGGACATGATGAGGAGTCTCGAAATGGTCGAGACGTAAATATCGATATATTGGAAGGCTATATTCGGACATCGGAAAGGTTCCGAGTGATTCGGGTATTTTTCGGAGTACCGGAAAGTTACGGGAATTCGCCGTGAGAAGTAATGGGCCTTATTGGGCTTTAGTGGAGAGAGGAGAGAAGGGCCAAGAGGTGGCCGCGCCTCCCCCCTGCCCAAACCGAATTGGACAAGGGGTGGGGGCGTGGCCCCCCTTTCCTTCTCCCTCTCCCTCTCTTTCCTTCTCTCCTACTCCGAATAGGAAAGAGGAGGGGAATCCTACTTGGACTGGGGAGTCCTAGTAGGATTCCCCACACCTGGCGCGCCCCCCTTTGGCCGGCCACCTCTTCCCTCCCCTCCTTTATATACGTGGCCAGGGGGCACCCCAAAGGCACTCAAGATTTGTCTTAGCCCTGTGCGGTGCCCCCCTCCACAGTTACACACCTCGATCATATCGTCGTAGTGCTTAGGCGAAGCCCTGCGCCGGTAACTTCATCATCACCGTCACCACGCCGTCGTGCTGACGGAACTCTCCCTCGGCCTCAACTGGATCAAGAGTTCAAGGGACGTCACCGAGCTGAACGTGTGCAGATCGCGGAGGTACCGTGCGTTCGGTACTTGGATCGGTTGGATCGCGAAGATGTTCGACTACATCAACCGCGTTACTAAACACTTCCGCTTTCGGTCTACGAGGGTACGTAGACACACTCTCCCCGCTCGTTGCTATGCATCACCTAGATAGATCTTGTGTGTTCGTAGGAAATTTTTGAAATTACTGCGTTCCCCAACAATAAGAACTAAACCAAAGATTCGAAGAAGAAATACGAGGCTATAAGTAATCATGCATATAAGAGATCAAAACTCAAATAACTTTCATTGATAAAATAGATCTAATCATAAATTCAAAGTAACAAACACACCGCAAAAAATAGTTACATCAAATAGATCTCCAAGAGACCATTGTATTGAGAATCAAAAGAGACAGAGGAAGCCATCTAGCTACTAACTACGGACCCGTAGGTCTACAATGAACTACTCACGCATCATCGGAGAGGCACCAATGAGGATGATGAACCCCTCCATGATGGTGTCTAGATTGGATTTGTGATTTCTGGAACTTGCGGCGGCTGGAATTGTGTTTCGTCGACTTCCCTAGGTTTTTTGGAATATTGGGGCATTTATAGAGCAAAGAGGTGGTGCGGGAGGCGGCCGAGGTGGGCATAACCCACCAGGGCGCGCCTGGTCCCCCAGGCGCGCCCAGGTGGGTTGTGCTCCCCTCGGAGCCCCCCTCTGGTACTTCCTTGGCCCAATTTGTGTCTTCTGGTCTAAAAAAATCTCCAAAAAGTTTCGTTGCGTTTGGACTCCGTTTGGTATTGATTTTCTGCGAAGTAAAAAACAAGCAAAAAAACAGCAACTGGCACTGGGCTCTATATCAGTAGGTTAGTCCCAAAAAATGATATAAAGTTGCTATAAAATGATTGTAAAACATCCAAGAATGATAATATAACAGCTTGGATCAATAAATAACTATAGATACGTCGGAGACGTATCACCAAGCATTACGCTTAATGGATCAATCGTTGTCTCATATTGTCTTCGGTCCTCATAGATGTCTCCACATGTCACGTCGGAGGTCTCTGATTTCCTAAACAATATGTGTTACCTATGTAGGTCTTGAGATCATGTTGCCTGGGCCCTTAAATTGGAAAACACGCATAGAGTTCACCACAAAATAAGAACTTACTAGACATATCATAAGACTACAAACACGAATGATGACATATAGAATATGCACAAATGAATCTTACCACTCACCTACATGTCCTACGCTTAGGGGGAAATACTCACACATCTCAGAGAATAACCAATCATCTTAGAGAATGAACCAATGAAAATCATATCAATAATACTGTGAAGATCCACAATAAGATGAATAATCAAACAAGTCTCAATCTCCAGATGAGTATGAATAGAGTTTACAACCCAATCTTACAACTTGGAGTTCCTCTTACAATAGTGACGGTGGAATTGATGATTGAGATAAAAGGACCAAAACTAAGAAGATCTGGTGGTTCTCTGAATCTCTTCTCTTTATGTTCTGGATGTGGTGGCGGCGGCTAGGGTTCTCTTCTGGTCCCCGCCCTTCACGAAAGTGTCTTGTACTGGTAAGGTGGAGGCCCAAGCACTTCATACCACCATCCATAAGAGCATGCCCGCTCATATGGAAGGCCGCCTTTTACTCGGGTGCGCCTCGTGGTCGAGCCTCCAATACAGAAGTTGCTGCATTTGGCTTGATTTTGCAGTAATTCTCCTTGGTTTTCTTCCACATATGACATTTCCTGCCACGCAATGAAAAACAGTTTTTATTCTCGCTTGAAAGGTTAACGTTAGAAATTACCGAGAAGTGATATAATTCCGGTGAAAACCAAATGAAAACCCCTTGCAAACAATCTTAAATTCTTGAGCCATCATGAATGTGTAAGACCATATCTACGCATTACGTCCAAATATAATGAAACCGAGATCCTATATGCATCTAAATAGCGTGTCCACAGATCGAGATCCTCTCTGCACTATCTAGACTTTAAGTGTAAACAAGTGTAATTGCACTTAGCAAGATGACATACGGTTATGAAATGGGGACTATGAATTGTCTACTAAACCATAATCCTTAGTGGCAACAATTCAATGCAAGCCTTCTTCACTTTCTGCCACTGCGGTAGATTAATTGCAAGATTGAACCCAACTAATGCACATCTCTACCACTATTGATTTACCAAAAAAAACTTTTGTGATGATACGTGTTTGTCACAGTAGGTCATGTTTTCTGTCATGCATGTACATCCGTGACGATTTTATAACAGAATCAAGATAGTCATACATGTGCTGTCGCGGAAGTGTTCCATGATAATACTCCATTTATTGTCACGTAAGTGATGATAAATGGTGCATCATGGAAGTGTTTTTGTCAAGGGTAACTGGCATGTGGCATCCACCATAATGGGTCATCGTTAAGCTATTGGGTGCCGATTTTGGATCCGATACCCGTTAATAGCCCCGACCAATGATGATTTTCCACGTGTCAAATGTCATCCATCTAATGGACAGGACGCGCCAATGAAACGTCGACACGTGGAATGGCCCAACAATGGCCCATTTAGGTTAAAAGGGCTGGCCCAGCCAAAGGCCCACAAAATTTGGTCTGATACTAGTGGGCCGGCCCGTTAACAGTCTGCCATGTCTTTTGGCCAAATTACTTCCCATATGCAGATCTGGCCTGTTAACAGTCCATTATGTTTTTGGGCCTAATGAAGGCCTGGTTTGTCTTTCGTCCTGTGTAAAGGCTCATTGTACAGTTTGATCCAGTTTGGCCCAAGGTTTATTTCGGCCTCTTAGCGGCCCTTAGTACAATTGGGTCGTTGTCGGACCGGTTTCACTGTCGACCATTTCACAGGCCGTGCTGCAGTTGGGCCCATTTTCTGGTCTGAAGTGACTTTCGATCTCATAACGGACCATGGTCTTCATGGATAAAGTTCAGTCCAACCTGACTATCGGCCTGTTAAAGGCCCGTGGTATAATTGGGCCTAATTACGACCCGATTTTGCATCTGACCTGCTTACAGCCCATAATGTGATTGGGCCAACCAAGGCCCGAGATAAATTTTGGTCTGTTATCGGCCCGTCATGTAATTGGAAAAATCATGGGCCGAGGTATATTTCGGCTTGCTGTCGGCCTGCGAAATCTTCGTCACAATTCGGACCAAATCTACTTTTCAACGTGTTAAAATCCTATGGTACTTTCTGGCCCAACCAAGGCCCGCAGTTTAGTCAACCTATTAAAGGCCCGAAACTACATCGGGGCCAATATACGTTTAGGCCTGCTAATGGCCCGCGATGATTATGGGCCCATGTGAGGATCGGGGGCACATGCTGGCCCGATACTTGTACTTGTTTCGGCCCATATATGGCGAGTAGCGGGCTGGCCAGTTTGCGTGGCGTATTTTTTTACCGCTAACGGACCGTTAACATTTTGGCCCTTTGGCCTCCATCGGAGCTTTCAGCCTTTTCAGAGAGTGATGATAGCATATACAGTAAACATGAATTAACCTATACTATGTTTGTCGAATAAAATAGAAAAAATAGGAAATTGCACTGAACTAATATGTTTGTCCAATAAAATTCAATAAGTATATGCCCAAATTGTATGTAATTGACACCAATATAGCATGAATCATGCAAAAAATTGTCGTTACATTTGTGACATATCAAGAACCCAATGGAGAGTTTCCTTCCTGCCCATGCTCGCTCACTCACTGTGCCGCTCACCACGCGTGTCTTGTCCCAAAGATCCATGGGCCAAGATGGGGGAGTCCGCCGTGGCGGTGGCATGAGCAGAGTCCACTCCCACCGCTGCCACCACCAACCTAGTCGCAATGCTCTACCACATCTTGCTGCCTATATTGCCCCCCTCACTCTTGACAGTGAGCGGAGGGACGAAAATGGCGATGTTGCAACCAGCAAAGGCGGATGCTGGGATGGCGACGAGCCCATGTCGTGACAGTTGTCACGTGGTGCTGGTACTTCAACGACTCTATACCATGGTGGGCGGCAGCCGGTGCTGCAACCGACAAAGGAGGATGTTGGAACCGCCACCTAGCGATGCCGTGACCGACGGCTAGAGATGCGTCGACTGACAAATGGAATGCGGGGACCACATATAAGGATGATGGAGCCGGGGCCCAGGTGCGAGGATGTTGGAACCGCGAGCCGTCGATGCTACAATTGGCAACCGGGGATGTAGCGACCGACAAATGGAATGCGAGGACCACAAATGAGGATGATGGAGCTAGCTGTGAGGATGTTGTGACTATGACTCACAGTGTTGCTACCACGGCTGACATGACTGCGAGGGGAGCACGTGGTACTGGAGAAGGGGGACATCGAGCTGCTGCCTACAGTGACTACCAAAGTTGGGTGCGGCGAATATTACGAGGACGATGACCCTTGTTGACCCCAAATACCCTCAAACAGTTTAAGGTGGGTGAAATTGAACACTTTAAGGTAAGTGGAAATGTCAAATTCTGCAAATACCCCCAAACCAACCGTTATCTCTGAGTTGGTATGTGCGCGACCCTTCCTTCCATCCTCTACTACGCAATCCCCTCCCACATGTTTTTTTACGATTTTCCCCTAAACCACACGCACATTAACTCAACCCCCTTCCCTTGATCTCCCATGTTCTGCATTAACTTAAATCTTACCAAAACCTCAACTAAATCAAAAAAAATCTTGTCTTTCTTACCCGTATCTAAATCAAATCAAATTTTACCAAAGACTAAACTAAATCAAAGCTTTTATTGCTTTTCTTCTATTCATCTATTCATACTCAAAACAAATCAAATCATATCAAAGCCTGAAATATAATGTACCTGTAAAGAAATATAAGAGCGTTTAGAACACTACTTTAGTGATCTAAACACTCTTATATTGCTTTACGGAGGGAGCACTGTATAAGGTTACATCGAACATGATTCATGAGCAACTAAAATATGTATATTTTCGTTGCAACACATGAGCAATTAGATAGTACGCTTCGACCCGACTGTACAGTGGACCTCAAACAGAACACTTCGATCCCGACTCGCCGCGCTAGGACTGTCTCGACCCACCGCCGCCGCCAGCCCGCCCAGCGCCGCCGCGGGCAGTTCCTCCATGGGAAGCACCGGCTAGCCGCCTCCCGTTCCCCCGCCAGCTGCTCCGCCTGCGCCTGCCCCTGCTCTGCTCCGCCGCCCGCTCCTCCCTACCCCCAGCCGGTGCCGCCTGCTCCTCCCTACCTCCCGACGCCGCATTCGACCGTCCCCCACGCCCCGACGCCCCCAGTCCCCGGCGCCGGCAGGCAGACGCGGTCGCCAACGCCAACCGGTTGCAGGTAGCGCGGTGTTCTTCTCCATCCTCTACGTGTTACAGTTCAATTCGTTGTCAAAACTGCATCATGCCCCAGCCCCACACATAGTCCGCATGTATGATTTGTTAATTTGGTTATATCGGCACAATTCCTGATGAACATAGATACAACCCAACCCTTTGCGCATATAGGGAGAGATGAGAAGGCTGTCCTATTTTTTTCTGTTTCCTGACTAGTATTGTTCAGTAACAAAGATACATTTTTTAGTATGTTGTGCTTGTGCCCGTGTTGTTGTATGTACCTAATTATTCAATTTCCTAGTGCCATTTTGCTAGTATGCTGTAGAGACGAGAACATCATGTCATGTGAAATGCCTTTTCAGCGGACGGGGACGTCATAATGCAGACGCCAGATATACATCATTTGCCATGTCTATGTACCCATCAGGATGCTTCTCCACACCATATAGCCAGCTGCGTTTGAACTAGTTCACTTTTCCCTCTTATGTAAATTCTTCTTGCTCTACTCTATTCTGAGCCACATATATGCATAAATTCTTTTTTTAGGGGATATATACATAAATTCGTTATGGTCCATTGCAACATTGATAATTGCCTCAACTTCTTTATGATCCATTGTTAACATTGATAATTGTATTCCCTAAAAAAATTGATAATTCTATTTAATTCTCTTAGATATTTAACTATTTCATTTATCAACCAGCTTATATACTTGTGGAAGATTTCCTTGGTAAGATATACTAATTCACCCTGCAGTTAGTATATTGATAGTAGGAACTGACACTAAACGTTTAAATAGGAGAATATGAACTGCAGCCTGGGGTAATTAGAGCTATTTATGAGAGACAGAGTCTCCTACTTTGTGTATTTAGTGTTTGCACTTTGTGCTTCTATCACATAACTTGGATCACCCTTGAAATCAAAACCTTCGAAGATTTTGTGGGTATCTTGTTATTGTATGTTACATGTATTTTTTTAAGTAATTTTGTATAATAAATTAATAATGAAAACCAATTGACATTATTTTGCAGTTTTAACATGGATCCCAACATGAAGCAGCTTCAAGGGACTCTGATTGACATAGAAACAGACGCAGAGCAACTTCTTCTGGCAAGGCATCAGGTCTGTTGGTGCTACTGGCTTGCTATTCATGCTAAAAGTCTCAGAATTGATTTGTTTTGATCTGTTCTGTATATGATCAGCTGGTGGAGAACGATAGAATGAGGAATGCTAACAGGGAGGCCCTAACTGCCCTCCGGAAAAGAGCCAAGACAACTAAAACCAGTGTCCCATCTCCATTTGAGATCGTAATGAAAGAGATGGAAGGAACTTCTGCCAAACAGCTAGTAAAGGAGATATGCTCAACTTGCGGGAATCACGACCCCAAAGAACATACCTGGCTAATGTTTCCAGGCTCAGATATTTTTGCTCGTGTTCCATTTCATGTAGCGCACACTGTTCTGGACAAAGGTATTTACCTTCTTGGATCTTGATCCATGCAATCTGATTTATTTCAATTTACTATTGAAGTAGGGTTGATACTAGTTTGTACCAACGACTCTGCCATCGATTTCAATATTCCGGTTGATCATGCTTTCAAATTTATTCATGTGTGTTGTTAATCCACTATGAGGTTTAAATTAGTTATTGTGTTTTGTTGTATTACTTGTATTCACCAAAAAAAATCATGTTGAGCTTAAGTATGTGAGCTTTCGATGCCATCGACATGTGAAGTAGTGATTGGAGTCCCTGTCTGTTCTGTTCTAAGCTTGCATTTTATCTGCAACCTCTTCTGAACGCAAACTGTTACCATGATATGTTGCAAAAGCTTTGTTTAGCCGAATGCATGATTTATCTTCAAAAAATTATGTCTCTGATGCTCATGGTCTTGATTATCACTGTTTTTGCTAAACTTTTGGGGATTTTTGTTTCCAAGTATATCTTGTTGAAGGAGCGTTTCCACTTTAATGTTCAAAATTGGATCTCTTTCTGTTTGAACCCTTCAATTGTATATATGCTTGTCTAAACGATGCAGATTGTGATATATGTCTGTTCAAGATTGGGCTGATGATTGTGATATCCAAACGATGCAGATCAAGAGCATCTGGACTACGACACCAAGAAGCTGCAAAGCTTTGTCAAGGAGAAATCGTTTGCGATCTCCGAGAAAGGCGCCCTTGCGGACAAAATCAGCCCGGGCATCGTGAGATCCCTCGTCAGCCTTGCAGATAAACCTAAGTAGTAGGTACACGCCGCAAGGGGCAAATGAATCATGTCTGTCGGTCCCAGTCCTCAACAGCTCGAACATCTCCTAAGATGAAGCTTCTGCCGGGTTCACCAATTGTGTTTACTAACAGCCCTGATGTTTTACCCGCATCTCGGTTTGGTTTCGCCGCGCTGTGAGATTAGGCCGTTGCTACGAACGAGAGAATTGTAGTCGGCCGACATTTAACCCTTGTTACCTATCATCACTAGGTGTGGTGTGTTGGCAAACCTGAGTCCTGAGCCTGAACCTGTTCCTGTACCCTGTTATCTTCATTCAAATGAAGTCATAACAGTATCATGCCGGGAAAGTTTTATCTATTTATCCGTGTACCGTCCTTGAGTGAGGACATGTTTTATACGGCGGTTGGGAAAATTCCCTTTTTCTCTTGGATGACACGTTTTATCTTTGGTTTGTGGTGAATCTAAAATTCAAACCATGGTTTCCATGCGCAGGTAGATATGAAGTCAGGTTGAGAAACATGGGGAGGCACTGACGATGAATGTAATGTGCCTGGACATGGAGAGCCATGCTGTTGGCGGATATTGCCGGCACCTCACCTGTAGGAGGCCTATGCATGTACTGTATATAGAGCGGCAATGAGGTTGGCAACCTTCAATGGTGCGAAGGGCAAGAGATACCTTGGCCTTTTGGTGCGAGGGTGAGGGGGACTGGGGAGCCCAGCACAGCACCTTTTGTTGTACAGGGAGATGTGGGCTATCTATCTCTGGTGACCATGATCGACTGTTCTCTGCAAGTAATTAACTGATGAGCTTTGCGATGATGATGATGGCTGGCCGGCTGGCTGTAGCTTGGGACTGTGCCATTCTTCTTCTGTCTGCAATTCTGCATCGTTCTTGTGCATATTGTGAGTAGTATCTTTTCTTTGTCGTTAAATGCGACTGATGCCAAGTCATCTTCTTCTTTTGTTCTTTTGGGAGGGCCATTACCAGGCAGACGTCTGCGTCTGGCGGGTGGGCCGGTGTCGGTGCGGCGGATTAGCTGATCAGATCCAACCCACCTCTCTGACTTAACACAAATGCATACACCTTAACTAAGTGCTCAGTGCTGGTTAAGGTTAAGCATGAGAAAGGGACGGCGATGGCCGGCACGCATCACATGACGACAGAGAGAGAGAGAGAGAGAGAGAGCCGAGGACGCATGTGATCCATACGTTGACGTCTCCGTCCGCTTGCTCGCTCCTCCCGGTAGTTAGCTGTACCAAACCCCAACGGTCCAGATCGTCCGTGCATCCCGGCATTAACGTACGTGCACGCCGCGGAAACAAAAACAAAATAGTAGTACTAATCAATGAATCTGGATGCAAACAAACTTTGGATTTGATTTTCCGCTCGGCACACGAGTTCGCGCAATGAACGTGCTGTACGGCCTTTCGCGGCTCGTCTCATGATGCTGCCGTGGCGCCGCTTTACATCTTTTTCTACGTGGGATTACAGAAGTGGATTTATGATTGCTGGTTATGGGTGGGGATGATGGAGGAACAAAAGGGAATGGGGTCGTTTTGGATGGGAAAACCGCAAAGAGCGCCGTGTAGGGCCTCCTTTTGATTCAAGGAATTTCATATGAGTTTTAGAGGATCTCAATCCATAGTTTCTTATGGAAGCCCAGGAATCGGGTGATCAAATTCCTATGGAATATATTTCAAAAAAAAAAATTCCTATGGAATATATTTCAAAAAAAAAAATTCCTATGGAATACATTCTTTGCCCTTCATTCAGTAGGAATCTTACGAAATCTCTCCCTCTCCCTCTCTCTATCTCTCTCTGGATCAACCCAAAAAATTCTGAAATAACAATATAAGCGTTTGTGGCACTCTTATATTATGAGACAGGGGGAATACCTATGCGGTATGTTCAAAACAGATAATGAGTGAATACTATTTACACTGTTCCCATTCGATTATGTCTTTTCTAGTTCTCTAACTGTGGTTGAATTAGGAACTGGAACTTTCCGAGTCTGTACAAAATACATGGATGTGCGTCTATAGATATTTTGAATTTGTTTGAACATGTTAGTATTTTTCAGAAAAATTGGTCTCGCCAAGCCAGATCGTATACTAGTTGAAAAAAAGAGAGTAAAAGATGGCTCGAGGAGTACTGAAAACGGGTGCAAAGAACTTAGGGCATCTTCAACGGCAACTCGTAAATTTTCCTCCCGCGTCACAAACCATATGAAACTCATGCAAAGACAACAGGTTTCATAGAAACCGGACAAATTTCATTACATTTTGGACATATTTTAACTAAAATAGCTAAAACTATGTGCACGTCCGGCCGCGCGGAGCTCCACTCCCACGACACGGATACACTACTGCCGGTCATGGCGGATCCCATTGTCTTTCCCATGTCCGGCAATCCGCTCGTGAACTAGCGTGAGCCCCAGAGGTATATCCCCCCCCCCCCCCCGGTATCTTCCTTATGTCCGGCTACGCCGCTCATCGGAGTGGCAAAATGGGGTGCTTCAGCCGGGAGGGGGGGATTGGGGGCTCCGCATCCGTGAAGCCTAGGCGGGGGTCGACGCTGGTTTGCACTGAACTGGGCAAGACACCGGCTGTGTATGGCGGCATCGCCTCGGCGGAGGCCTTCATGGGACCCAAGCGGTGGAGGCCTCCGGTGTTCTACTTCTAGATGATGGCGGGGGGCGCGGATGTGCTGGACATCGCGTCGTCAACCTCCACCGACAGGGCGCGATCACGGACATGTTGATGACGGATAGCGCGAGCAGCAAAAGCACGGGAGGAGCGGTGTGACACAGCGTCATCCACGGCAGGCACGATACCTGTGCTGCCGTGGTCCACTACGTGCCGGCCTGGAGCAACACGCCACTCCTCGGCGAGCTGGCTTGGAGTGGCGAGTTGCTAAATGACGCGCCGACTTGGAGCTTCTGCCTCCGTGAGCTAGCCGTTTGAATGCGGGCAGTCTGTGGTCGTTTGAATGCGGTGAGGAGGCGTGTTCATCCAGGCGAGCAGCGGACGACACTCTCTCGGCCGGCGTGTCGCTTCAATGCCCGCAGTGAAAGGTCGCTTCTGTCTGCCGCCGCCCTCTCATCCAGTCAAATCGCGGGCATCAATGTTGCGTACTGCATGCTTGGCGACCGACATGAATGCGCCACGGCAAGCAGTGCGGCATGTAGGATGAAAAGCGTGGGAGGGGCGGGTGGGGGGTTTGGATGGGCCAGGGCGGTCAGAAGCGGGCGTGGCAACGGTCCGGACGGCCTCAAAGCCCTCATGTTTGTCTCCGGTTTGCGGGGAAGACACGTCCGGACCGCCCCGTAGAACGATACGGATCCACGTCAGACAGCACGATCCGAACGTATGCACGTGATTTGAGAGTCCCAGTCGGAGATGCCCTTTTTGGCATTATTTTGCTTGCCCCACCCACTTTTGCCTAACTTTTAACAGTTACTCGTAATTATAAAAGAAAACACATCACAACATAGTTCAGCAACCGCAAATTGAGGCTTACCCTGGACGTTCTACCCCGTGCCATGTGCAATTTACTCCAACAAATTTATTTACTAGGCTTCTGGAGAGCCAACTGCCGATAAAAGACAAAAGCACGAGGGCTTGACTGCAAAAAGAACAGTCCCCCTACCTCTTCCCTACAGGCCAGGGCCACGGGTTCAACAGAGAGAGAGAGAGAGAGAGAGAGAGAGAGAGAGAGGGGAGAAGCAGAGTTTCCTTGCTCAGCCTCCTGCCCGTGCTCACTCACTGCTCACCTCACCTCCCCCGTCTTGTCCAAAAGATCCCCGGCCCATCCCCCCTACCCTCAGCGCCCGCCGAGATGGGGGGACTCCGCCGCGGCGGAGGCACGGACGGACTCCACTCCCACCGCCGCCGCCACCCCAGTCCCAATGCTCCGCCCCATCTCGCCGCCGGTACGCCTCATCCATGCACTCTTCTTCCCCCTCTGCTCATTTTATCTCCGAATCCTTATCTTGGATTTGCTCATGGGCGCTTCAATGTCGAGCCGGTCCCTTCCAGAGATTTCGTTTTTCCTTACCCGCTTTTGGAGCGGCAGCTTGGGGTTCATGTGACCGGCCATCGGCATTAGCTCCTGGTCTAAAAAGTTTTGCTTTTCCTCTTCCCGTTTTGCTCCTTACCCCCATCCTCTCCCCCCTTCTCCTCCAAGCAATGCGTTCCCCATGAGTACAGAGTTCTGGTTCCAGGGCCTTCATCCATCCTCACCGGGGAAGGGACAAGAGAGAGAAAGAAAGGAAGATTCATGGTGATGCCCGCCTTGTCTTTTCGGAGACACCATCGAATCACTTCTCCTGTAGTTAAATCATCCCGCCCACGACATTTTCGCGCGAATTCATGGCGATGTGCTTTGGATTCTTTCCTGGTCGCCACTCGCCGCTTAGTAAATTATTCCCAGTCCCGCCAGATCACGCGAAACAGGCCGTATTTCCCGGAACATGGCGCCATTCTCAAGGTCAGAAACTGTGCCAACAAACGTATACTATCCCAGTGACGCGCCCACATGTTCACGGAGCACCATGAAGCTTCGTTGACAATAGGGATTCGGTATTCCAATCAGCACTAATTTTTTTTAATATGTCAGCTTAAGCAAACTCGGGTTGTTTAACATCTGACAGGTACATTTTACTGTGCTCGCTAGCTGGGCTAAACAGTGTGTTGGGAGTAGTAAATCTGTACTAAAAGTAAGCCTTGTCTGGCCATTGTGTCGGATCCAAGTTAACAGTACTACGTACTCGTATATGTACCTACGCACTATCCGTTGGATGGTTGGTCGTACATAGCTTAGCTTGTTAGGAGTATTTATGTATATCTTGCATCGTTGCTGATTCCGGATCTATCTATCACTGTCCTGCGCCCACCCACCATTCATCAGCTCTGAAAGTTTACTGGCACAGAGTGGTTTCAGAGATATCTGCCATTCTCACCACAATCCTAGCTTAGCAACTACTCTAAACATATTGGTAATAACATATCGGTTCTCCCTTTCCTTCTGTGTTACCTCTGATCGCGATGCGCCTTGTTACTTTTGCCACCCTGAACTGTCCCTGTGGAGTTTATTCATCGGTGTCTTTATCTTTGATTCAGGAGTTGGATCCTCGAGCAAACAAGGAGGTGGACCTGGGATGCATTCCAATTCTTTGGTGAGTGGCCTAGTTTTCATCTTTTAACCTTTTTACCATGATGTAGGTAAAGCAAAGTTCCTAAGATAAGCCTATGAAAACCATATAGCAAGTTAGCAGTGGACTTAACTGAGGCAACCACTTGCACAGCTTAAAGTAAAAGCGGAATTAGTTAATACTTTGTTGTAGTAATTAGTTTGAGCATGTAAAAAAGGGTTAAGCATGTCAAATGCTCTATTGTTTTATAGCTTTTGTCTGCACGAAATTTTATTAGAGAACCAATTTCTTGTAATGTGCAGATTTTAGCCAAGTGCTTCATGGTTCAATTCTCTGTTCTCTTTTGCTACTAAAGCTATATCTTCATTTCTTACTACGCAGTTCAGTGTGTGATATCATTTCAAGAGCAAACCAGCAATCTCCGATCTAATGTTTTTTTTTTTCCTTTTCTCAGTTTGATGGGAGCAGGCTTTGTACACCCAAAAGAGCTGGTCGCACCCCAATGAAAATGCTAATAGATGACGACGTCTATAGAGATGTCACTGCTAGGCACACATCGCCTGGTGTTGTGGGAAGGCTCATGGGCCTTGACATAATGCCTTCACTTGGAGTGCACAACCAAGATACATGTAACGGGGACCGTTCACAGGGCAGGTCACCAGGGAGTTGCAGTGATAAATCAGGGAATTATAGTGACAGACATGCCTTCTCGGGAGACGTTCCACGTAGGGCAAGCACTGATGAGATTCCGGAATTCAAAGATGTTTTCGAAGTAATGGAGACCACCAGAATGAAGAACCGAAACCGTAACACTTGTTCTGGACATGACAGGGTTAACAGTGCTGACCTCAATTTTGTAAGGCAGAAATTTATGGATGCAAAACGTCTTTCTGCTGATGAATCTTTTCAGAGATCGAAAGAGTTCAATAGTGCGCTAGAGGCATTGGTATCAAATAAAGATGCTCTCATGGAAATTCTTCAAGAATCCAACAATGTTGCCGCGAGTGATCTGTCCGGCCTCGGTTGTCCTCCATCCTCTGGCGTAAACCGGATCACGCTGTTGAAACCATCCAGAAGAAGTAAGTTTATTGACGCAGATATTGTCTATCCACCAGAAGATGACACTGAACGGTGCTTTCACTCACCAAAAGAAGCAAAGCATTCTCCAAGGAAGCCTCACAGTAACTTTTCTAGTGAAGCTCCCAAAGTAGAAACTGGCTCTTTCAGACAAAAGTTGTCTAGGTCAAGCTACAGGGAGAGCATCGATAAGCGTGTTTCTCCCACTCGGATTGTTGTCTTGAAACCATGCCTCGATAAAAATCTGAACATGGAAGGGGCATTTCCAATAACCAATGACATGTTCTGCTCCAGTTACAGAAGGACTGAAGCATGCCTAGATGATGGCATTCAAAGGCAGCATGCAGAAGAATCCATGCCTCAGATCTCCACAGCATATCCCGATGCACGGCGCCAAAGAGCACAGGGGTCCAGAGAAATTGCCCGAGAGGTTTCGACACAAATGAAGACAGCTGCTGTCAGGGGAGTTGCAAATGGAAAACAGAAACTCAGTCCAGATATTGGGACGTCCAACCGGGATGAGCAGGTGTCTTTGTTGACATCCATGGCTAAGCTAAAAAGTTCGGCAGCATTGCAAAGATCTTCTGGTGTACGTGATGCTCCGGATGGTTCTTGCGCAGGGACTTCACCGACACATTCAGCTAAGAGATCAATTAGGAAGGAAGCAAGGAGACGCCTAGCTGACAGATGGAAGACGACCCAGCAACATCAACATCCATCACCAGATGGTAATGCTACATTCAGCACACTTGGGGACATGCTTGCTCTCTCTGACAAAGAGACCTCAAAGTTTACTTCAGGGGCAGCAGCTAGCCGGCCATGGCCAGAGGGTGAGTCACTTAGGGATGTGATGCCAGGATCATGTGGTTATCCTCTTGGTATCAGCAGCAATGATGGCTGGAAAGATGAGAACATATGTGGCTTAACAAGGTTGGAGTCTGTTTCTACATCATCCATCAACCGAGGCAGTCCAAAATCGAGCAGCAGAAAAGCAAGTAACAGGCATGGTGAATATTCTATGGCAGAGAACGTCATCGGATCAGGGCCTTATAATTCTGAAGATATGCATCAGGACAGACCAAGGAGATTGTTAGTCAGAAGTTCGACGCATCGCTCTGATGAAAGCGATGTGCAGTCTCTGGATGAAGTGCAAAGTGTGGTGACCGAGCGCGAGATCCATGTGAATTTTGAAGAACCAACTTACACCGGTGCAGTGCCAGAGCTATCTGAAACTGGAGGAAGACTTGTGCACGGTGGAAATTCTGACCATTTGGATAGCAGCCATGCAGTTCCAGAATGGCAGGGGGAGGCTCAGGCTTCTGCACAGAACATGATGCTGGACCAAGAGCACGCATTCGCAACAGATGACCATTTTATTGTACCTAGTCCTAGATATTCAGCGTCTCAGGTATGTTTATTTTATGCTGAGTCAAGTTTCTTCGAAGTATGGCTAAGCATTATTTGCATATACTATATGAGTTTATGATTTCCCACCCATCTGTTCAGTAAACTGAAGGTTTTTGGTTGGTCTATGAATTACTAATCTATAGTTCTGCTGCACTCAGATTGAGGGGAATGGGCAAGATCGATGTGATGACAATGAAGCTCCATCCGATCATCTGACAGAATTAGTATCCGTCGTGAGCTCCAACGAAGACGAACAGCCGAGTCCGGTGTCTGTCCTCGGATCGTCGGTGGACGCCGAGGACTGTTGTTCAGGAGGTTTTGAGAAAATAAGTGCAGACCTTCAAGGCAAGTGCAGAAACATGCACACTGCCAAACCACCTTCCTGTCACTGTCCATATCACTCACTTGACTTGCTTTTGTCTGTTACAGGGCTGAGGATGCAACTTCGGCTGCTCAAGATGGAGGCGACGGGCAACGCAGATGACGAAACCGACCTCGCTTTGTTCAGCGACGACGATGAAACCGCCGCGAGCTGCGAGCTAGCCAACGAAGGCGTGCCGACAGTGTCCCGTACTTTCCGGGATGAAGACGAGAGGGACTTCTCTTATGTGGCTGACATGCTCACATTTCTAGCCAACCAGAGTTCTGAGCATGATCTCCTGCTCGGCGTGCGCTATCTGTCACCGGGGTCTCCGGCGCGCGGCGACGCGTACGATGAGCTCGAGAGGAAGTACGGCGAGCTCGTCCCGTGGGCGCGGCCCGAGAGGCGGCTCCTCTTCGACCTGGCGAAGGATGTGCTCGTCGACGTGGTCGCCTGTCTGACGCAGTGCGGCGGTCAGCAGGGGCTGGCGGGGAAGTGTCGGCAGGGCATGGAATGGGACAGGGAGAGGGTCGTGGAGGAGGTGTGGGAGAGGGTGCGCCGGCAGCGGCGCGAGACGGAGTGCTTCCAGGAGGAGAAGCTGATGGGCGTGGGGTGGCTGGACTGCGAGGATGTCACTGATGAGATCGTGGAAGACATTGGGAGCATGCTGGGTGAGGATCTCCTGGAGGAAGCCATAGCTGATCTCTATCTGCTGGACCTTTTTGGTTAAGGGATGAGCTTTCATGCTGCATTTTTGCGATAAATAATAAAAGCGCCCTTTATCGAGAAAAGGAAGGAGGTTCATTTCGGCGATTTCGTGCACCAGGAAATATCAAGATTTGTGAAAGAAATGCTAGTGTTTTGGGTCTTGCTCGGTTTAAGCAAAACTCTGTAGCTTGTTTATGCCAGCCCAGGTAGACAGGTGGCTGATGCAAATGTAATATCCCAGTTCCATGTATCTAGTAATATATTCTATATATAGCGACGATAATTGACGGCGATGAATGTAATTATTTATAATTTCATATATATGGCAGCAGTCATTTTTCTTCCTTCTGGTTAATGTGCATTTTCGAGTATGGATTCAGTAGTCAGCTGGTGATATGTTGATGCCATGAGCAAGGTTTTTCGTTTGTTTGTTGTATTGGTGAGCCGTTGCTCTCATCAGTTTTCTCCTTTCTGCTGGGATATCCAGCGAGGAGGGATGGTGAGTACATCAAGTGACCGCATAGCGCAGTGGATTAGCGCGTCTGACTTCGGATCAGAAGGTCGTGGGTTCGACTCCCACTGTGGTCGCCACTATTTTTCCTTTTTTTTGGTACTGCATACTAAAAATTCCATTAGACATGACCAGGTCGTAATTATTTTTCGTACTGCATACTAAAAATTCCATTAGAAATGACCACTCAACTCCTTCACGCTCTGTTGTTTTGCTATCGATTTGCATTAAAAATCGCTACTTAATTCCTCTTCTGTGAATTCTGTCTAGATTAGAAATGACCAGTTGCTCCCTCTCACCACTGTGAATTCTCTCTTCTACAGATTAACGTTTTCACCACCATTAGAAATCACCTCTTACTCTCTGCAAATTCTCTTTTTTTTTCATGCTCTGTTTTTTCTGTTATTGATTTGCATTAGAAATCACCACTTAATTCCTCTACTGTGGTCGCAATTATTTTTGTAGCCAATGCTAACATTTCCATTAGAAACCACCTCTTAATCCCTCTACTGCAAATTGTCTGTTTTTTAGTTCACACTGTTTTTTTGTTATTGATTTGTATTAGAGATCACCACTCAATCCCTCTACTGTGAATTCTATTAATTTATGTTAATAATCTGCATTAGAAATGACTGCTTGCTTCCTCTCACCACTGTGAATTCTCTCTTCTGCAGAATAACTTTTTCATGCTCTAATTTTCTCCATTGTTCTTAATAATTTGCATCAGAATCAGCAGTCACTTCCTCTATTATCCACTAAATTC